>NC_091952.1:8832130-9129630 GCF_031021105.1 Erythrolamprus reginae | reverse complement strand
CTCCTTCTCCTTCACCTTCACCTTCACCTTCACCTTCACCTTCACCTTCACCTTCTTCACCTTCTTCTTCTTCTTCTTCTTCTTCTTCTCCTTCTCCTTCTCCTTCTCCTTCACCTTCTCCTTCTCCTTCACCTTCTCCTTCTCCTTCACCTTCACCTTCTTCTTCTTCTTCTTCTTCTTCTTCTTCTTCTTCTTCTTCTTCTTCTTCTTCCCCCTCCTCTTCCTCACCCCCTCCTCCTCCTTCATTACCTTCTATCACTGATTATGTTTCCCAGTTTGGCATTAAAAGATCTGCAGCAAAACCACCAAGCTCAGGGGGCACCACAATTCAACCCTATAGCTACAGATACTCTCTTCTATTAGACGTTTTCTTCTTGGTTGCCTTTCAGAGATGAAACAAAGATGGCTATTATCCAGCAAGCCATCTGCACCACTACCAAAATAAAGAAAAAGTATTGCATGGTTAGGGCTTTGCAAACATCTGGTCTCCCCAGAAGACCAATGCAAGAAGCCTAAAATAAATAGAATTTAGCGCCAAGCCAATGCTGGAAGAATACCAACTGATACATGCATTGCTACAAGGGTTAGGCAGATGCGCAATTGCAATAGCTCACTGGAGAAACTCTTGCTGGTTGGAGGCAGCTGAATTCATAGGCTGCTTCACCCAAAGGAGGAACTAGTCAAGTCAATGGAGAAATATTGATGGCAGCCAATTTGGCAGCATCTCTTCTTGGGAGCAAAGTTGGCTCCAAAAACCAAGCAGGTTTCATTATGGTTCTTCATCCAAAATCATAGAATTATAAGGCTGAAAAAGGAGGGGTGGGTTCTATTTTTTTACTACCGGTTCTGTGTACGTGACTTATTTTGTGGGAGTGGCTTGATGGTCATGTGACTGAGTGGGAGTGGGTTTGGCAGCCATGTGACTGGACGAGAGTGGCCAATTTGCAAGGTGAACATGTGACTGGGTGGTCATGTGACTGGATGAGCGTGGCCAACTTGACATCACTCATGTCAAGGGTTAGAGTGCCTGGCCTCTCCTCCCTTCAATGGCTCAATGAGATACAGTTTCCCTGAACATTCAAAATATACTATTTCCATGTCTTGTTCAATCCTCCACATTTTGCACCATTCACCTTGTTGGTCAACATGACTGTGTACCCAGTGAAGGGCTGCAAAAGATTTTACTACCACACTGTGGACGTGGCTTATTTTGTTGGCACATGGATTGCCAGCCCTGTGACCAGGTGGGAGTGGCTTGACGATCATGTGATTGGGGGGGTGGCTTAAAGATCATGTGATGGCTTAAAGGTGGCTAACTTGACGTCACTCACGTCAAGGGTTTGGGTTTGGGTTGGGGTGCCTGACCTCTCCTCATCTCAAAGAGATACAATTTCCCCATCTATTTACTATTACCGAACATCCAAAATATACTACACTGCTCAAAAAAATAAAGGGAACACTTAAAAACAGAATATAACTCCAAGTAAATCAAACTTCTGTGAAATCAAACTGTCAATTTAGGATTGACAATCAATTTCACATGCTGTTGTGAGCTGCCCCGAGTCTGCGGAGAGGGGCGGGATACAAATCTAATAAATAAAAATAATAAAATGGAATAGTTATGCAAATGAAATATTCAATGAGAATATATCATTCATTCAGATCTAGGATGGGTTATAGTCTAGTCTAGTCTAGTGTATTTTTGACTGCCTTCTGAGCCACTCTGCTGTGAACGGAGGTTCGGTATCTCTCCGCCACAGCATAGCATTATGGTGTCCTTATGGGGTGCTTCTCAGGCTCATAAATACACAGCAAGCATAAGAAGGAGGAGAGAAGCAGTCAAGTTAAATACTGCAGCAGAGAGAAGCCAAACATTTCTCCATTCATCATTCATTCATTCATTCATTCATTCATTCATTCATTCATTCAATCAATCAATTGGTTATTTGGTTATTTGGTTATTATCAAATTTATACACCGCCCAACTCCTTACGGGCTCAAGGCAGCATACAACAATTTAAAGGCAAGGAGGGTGGGGGCAATCCTAATCTCTGAAGGGAGCTGGTTCCAGAGGGTCGGGGCCACCACAGAGAAGGCTCTCCCCCTGGGCCCCATCAGACGACATTGTTTAGTCGATGGGACCCTGAGAAGGCCAACTAATCGGTCGCTGGGATTCGTGCGGCAGAAGGCGGTCCCGGAGATATTCTGGTCCAATGCCATGAAGGGCTTTATAGGTCATAGCCAACACTTTGAATTGTGACCGGAAACTGATCGGCAACCAATGCAGACTGCGGAGTGATGGCGAAACATGGGCATACCTAGGTAAGCCCATGACTGCTCTCGCAGCTGCATTCTGCACGATCTGAAGATTCCAAACACTTTTCAAAGGTAGCCCCATGTAGAGAGCATTACAGGAGTCGAACCTCGAGGTGATGAGGGCATGAGTGACTGTGAGCAGTGACTCCCGGTCCAGGTAGGGCCACAAGTTATTGTTATTGCTGTTGTTGCTGTTGCTGTTGCTGTTGTTGTTGTTGTTGTTGTTGTTGTTATTATTATTATTATTATTATTATTATTATTATTATTATTATTATCCCCAGACATTGAATTATGGATGTGGGCACTGACGCATGCACAACAGCACACGCTCACATGCTTTCGGAACCCAAGGGGGGAAAAGGTTCACCATCACTGGTATAAGGTGTTCTGTCGGGCTTTCTGGTAGAATCCTCCCAAAAATTCACAGGTACAAATTTCAGACACACACACGTTTGAAAATTCAAAACAATGTTCTTTATACTGAAAATTCATTTAAACCAAGCCCTCTTTTGATATAGCAAAGAGCACTGGTCTCCAAACAAACTGTTAATTTGTACAAGTCCCTTATCAGTTCTGTGATACTTAGCTTGCAGCTGTGAGGCAATTCACAGTCCTTCTTCTTTCACAAAGTGAAACACACTTTGCTCTGGTTTAGTTTCAAAGTGGGGAAAAATCAGCACACAAAAGGTCAAAGTCAGTAAAGCAGTCACGAAACACAACGATCAGATAATCCTCCACAATGGCCAAACCCACAGGCTGCTCTTTATAGCAGCCTCACGAATTACCACAGCCCCACCCAACCACAGGTGGCCTCATTTTCTTTGATAATAATCTCTCAGTTGTTGTTGCCTATGCATCGCTCTCTGCATGCGTGGCTGTATCATTAACTCTTGTTCCGAATCCAAGGAGGAACTAGATAATTGATCTCCTTCTGAGCTGTCTGCCACACTCTCCTCCTCCCTGTCACTCATGTCTTCTTGGTCAGAGGAGCCTTCATCAGCAGATTCCACCGGGGGCAAAACAGGCCTGCAGCATGTGGATATCTCCCCACATCCACAGTCCTTGGGGCAGGATCAGGGCCAGAGCTAACCACAACAATAAGGGTTGCTGCTTGAATAGTGGGTTGGACTGGAAAACTTTTAAAGTCTTTCCAACTCCGTTATTCTGTATTCTGTAAAAACATTAGGCGGCTTTTATCTTGAAGTTGGTTTGAAGTACCCATTTTTTAAGCTTCTTCCGCTGCTCTCAGAGTTATAGACCAAGAAAATAGGACCATTTCTGCTAGCTGCATTCTTCAAAACCCATTTGGATGACTATTGTTTTTTTGTGCATCCTCAATATGTTCGGATCTTCGTGTGCTTATGTCTCACGTCATTGTGTCCTTTCCTATTAGTCAATCGCCTTTCTGAACTCAAGATGATCCAGGCTGAACAGAGCGGTCCAAAATGATGAAGTTGGTGATGTTCCTTGCTGGTTGCTATGGTGTGAAGATGGCTCCTTTTGTTCTTTGTTCCCTAGCAATGATCGTCCTGGCCTCCGGTGTTGCTTTGGGGGGTCTTAACAGCAAAGCCACATTTCGGCTCAAATATCAGTTGCTCTACAGAACCATTTCCTCTGTCCTTCCTGGCAAACAGCTGTCTTCTCACAAGGGACATTATTGCAAGCTGCAGAGCAATTTATACCTTGTCAAAATGATTAGGATGCCGAAAAGAAATCCTTTGGCAGGGTTGGTGCTAAGCACAATTGGATTTTTTTAATAATATGCAACTTCCCTGGCTTTGCAGTGCATAAAGGGAAGTTGATTAAGATCAAATATTGACATTTTCCTTGTATGAACAAGCCAATGCATATATAAGCATTGGTTGAACATTCCCAGGGACAGTTAATTTTTAGAAAAACCAGTTTCAATAAAAAATCACCAGGTCGTATGCAAATGGATGAAATACAGCCTAATTGGTTAAATGAAAAGGAATCATAAAGGGTGGCTGAACTATGATTAATATTTAAATTTCTTTTCGCAAGCCTCCGGGAGGGCGAAAATGACCTCCCCCGACAGGGAAGGGCTGCAATTTTTTTTACTACCACACTGTGGGCACGGCTTATTTTGTGGGTGTGTCTTGCCAGCCATGTGACCAGGTGGGAGTGGCTTGGTGATCATGTGAATGGGAGTGTCTTAAAGGTTATGTCACTGGCTTTAAGGTGGCCAACTTGGCGTCACTCAAGTCAAGGGTTAGGGATAGGGTGCCTGGCCTCTCCTCGCCTCAAAGAGATACAATTTCCCTATTTACTATTACTGAACATCCAAAATATACTCTTTAATTCTATGTATATATGCCATATGTCAAGAGTTTGGGTTAGAGTGCCTGGCCTCTTCTCACCTCAAAGAAATTTATTTATTTATTTATTTATTTATTTATTTATTTATTTATTTATTTATTTATTCACTCACTCACTCACTCACTCACTCACTCACTCACTCTATCTATCTATCTATCTATCTATCTATCTATCTACCTACCTACCTACCTACCTACCTATCTATCTATCTAGACTAGACTAGATTAGATTTATTAGATTTATTAGATTTATTAGATTTATTAGATTTATTAGATTTATTGGATTTATATGCCGCCCCTCTCCGCAGAGCAACAAAGATGATTAGGGGACTGGGCGCTAAACATGTGAAGGACATATGAAGTTATTGACTGCTTTTTAATGTAATGGGATTTTAGTTTATAGTTTTTAATTATTAGATTTGTACACATATTGCCCCCCCTCAACCATTGAAAGTTAGGTGTGGTTATGATTGTGTAGTATTGATTGTTTTTAAGATAATGGGTTTTAGTTACAGTTTTAATTATTGGATTTGTATCTGTCTTGTTTTATTGTTGTTGTGAGCCACCCCGAGTCTTCAGAGAGGGGCAGCATACAAGTCTAATATATTATTATTATTATTATTATTATTATTATTATTATTATTATTATTATTATTATTATTATTTTGTATTGTGTTCTGTGAGCCTCCCTGCGTCTTCGGAGAGGGGCGGCATACAAGTCTAATAAAATAATAATAATAATAATAATAATAATAATAATAATAATAATAATGATGATGATGATGAGGAGGAGGAGGAGGAGGAGGAGGAGGAGGAGGAGGAGAAGAAGAAGAAGAAGAAGAAGAATGGTTGCAGAAACTATGTCTAGTTTAATGAAAAGGACTAAGAGAGACATGATAGCAGTGTTCCAATATCTCAGTCAACCTGTTCTCCAAAGCACTTGAGGGTAGAACAAGAAGCAATGGGTGGAAACAAAACAAGGAGAGAAGCAACTTAGAACTAAGGATAAATTTCCTGACAGTTGGAACGATTAATTAGTGGAACAAATTGCCTCCAGAAGTTGTGAATGCTCCAACACTGGAAGTTTTAAAGAAGATGTTGGATCACCATCTGTCTGAAGTGGTGTAGGGTTTCCTGCCTAAGCAGGGGGTTGGACTAGAAGACCTCCAAGATCCCTTCAACTCTATTATTCTATTCTATTCTATCTTATTTAAGCCTTGTGATCTTAATTAAAATTCCATGTCCCCCTTCTGACATTCCTGACATTTTGACAAAAATTTTCCCAACCCTTCTTAGAAATAAGGCCAATTGTTATATTTAAAGGATTCCCAGCATTTGTGAAGATTTGACCAGGGAGAACATTTTCCAAAATGATAATTAAAGAAATGAATACATCTATTTAAACCCACAGAATTTGCAACAAATCCCCAAAACAGATTCTGTTGCCAAACTGAATACATTTAGACTAAAGTCTCTGTCTTACTCTTTCCTTTCACAACATAACTGATACCCAGGACATTTATAATGAGAGACAGGGAAAATGAAGTGGGGAAAAGCAAAGAAATTGCATTTTTGCATTTAAGGAACAGGCAATATTTTCCCAGCTGGGAGACTTGCGGTTTTCCATGGTCAAGAAATTATTAGCAAACTTTAAGAATTTATTCAGTGTGCTTAATCCTAATTTCACTCTACAAAGTGATTCTTGATTTTTTTTTGTTGGGGGGTTACTTTTAAATTAAAAGAGAGAGAGAAAGAAATAAACAGAACACACTGATGGTTGTGATACAAACACATACCGGTATGTTTTAAAAAAGCATAAAATATGCTTTTTTAAAAAGTGATGAAAAAATTATAGCAGGGAGGAAAAGTTTTGAAAAAAACCACACATTTGACCTTCATTTATTGTCATTCTAGAAATGCTCCACTGTGACGTCAAAAAGAATTCCCTCCTTCCTTCCTTCCTTCCTTCCTTCCTTCCTTCCTTCCTTCCTTCCTCTTCCTTCCTTCCTTTTTCCTTCCTTCCTTCCTTCCCTCCTACCTTCTGCGTGTATCATGCCGCCTTGATTGCATCAGCGGAACCCCGCCCGGCCGCTCTGTTTAGGGTAACCCGCTCCCTTCTTAATCAGAGGGGAGGTGGGGAGCCCTTGCAGAGTAGTGCCGAGTATTTTTTCGCTGATAAAATCGCTCGGATCCGAGCGGACCTCGACTCCAATTGTAAAACAGAGTCGACTGACAATGAGTCAGTCGAGGTGACTGGGGCTAAACATCTTTGTCCATCTGTCTGGGAGGAGTTTGACTTGGTGACACCTGATGAAGTGGACAAGGCCATTGGAGCTGTGAGTTCCGCCACCTGTTTACTGGATCCGTGTCCCTCTTGGCTGGTTTCGGCCAGTCGAGGGGTGACACAGAGCTGGGTCCAGGAGATTGTCAACGCCTCCTTGGGGAGGCGGTCCTTTCCGGCCCTTTACAAGGAGGCACTTGTGCGCCCCCTCCTCAAGAAGCCTTCCCTGGACCCAGCCGTGCTTAATAACTACCGTCCAGTCTCCAACCTTCCCTTCATGGGGAAGGTTGTTGAGAAGGTGGTGGCACTTCAACTCCAGCGGTCCTTGGAAGAAGCCGATTATCTAGGTCCTCAGCAGTCTGGATTCAGGCCCAGCTACAGCATGGAAACTGCTTTGGTCGCGTTGATGGATGATCTCTGGTGGGCCCGGGACAGGGGCCTGTCCTCTGTCCTGGTGCTCCTTGACCTCTCAGCGGCTTTCGATACCATCGACCATGGTATCCTTCTGCGCCGGCTGGAGGGGTTGGGAGTGGGTGGCACTGTTCTTCAGTGGTTCTCCTCCTACCTCTCCGGTCGGTCACAGTCGGTGTTAGTGGGGGCTCAGAGGTCGACCCCGAGGTTTCTCCCTTGTGGGGTGCCTCAGGGGTCGGTCCTCCCCCCCCCTGCTATTTAATATCTACATGAAACCGCTGGGTGAGATCATCCAAGGGCATGGGGTGAGGTATCATCAATACGCCGATGATACCCAGTTGTACATCTCCACCCCATGTCCAGTCAACGAAGCAGTGGAAGTGATGTGCCGGTGCCTGGAGGCTGTTGGGGCCTGGATGGGTGTCAACAAACTCAAACTCAACCCAGACAAGACGGAGTGGCTGTGGGTCTTGCCTCCCAAGGACAATTCTATCTGTCCGTCCATTACCCAGGGGGGGGAATTATTGACCCCCTCAGAGAGGGTCCACAACTTGGGCGTCCTCCTCGATCCACAGCTCACATTAGAGAAACACCTTTCAGCTGTGGCGAGGGGGGCATTTGCCCAGGTTCGCCTGGTGCACCAGTTGCGGCCCTATTTGGACCGGGAGTCATTGCTCACAGTCACTCATGCCCTCATCACCTCGAGGCTCGACTACTGTAATGCTTTCTACATGGGGCTACCTTTCAAAAGTGTTCAGAAACTTCAGATCATGCAGAATGCAGCTGTGAGACCTATTATGGGCTTCTCTAAGTATGCCCATATTACTCCAACACTCCGCAGTCTGCATTGGTTGCCGATCAATTTCCGGTCACAATTCAAAGTGTTGGTTATGACCTATAAAGCCCTTCATGGCACCCGACCAGAATATCTCCGGGACCGCCTCCTGCCGCACGAATCCCAGTGACCGGTTAGGTCCCACAGAGTCGGCCTTCTTCGGGTCCCATCGACTAAACAATGCCATCTGGCGGGACCCAGGGGAAGAGCCTTCTCTGTGGGGGGGCCGACCCTCTGGAACCAGCTCCCCCTGAGATTAGGATTGCCCCCACACTCCCTGCCTTTCGTAAACTCCTTAAGACCCACCTCTGCCGTCAGGCATGGGGGAACTAAAAAACATCTCCCCCTTGCCCATGTTGTTTTTGCCATTTGACTGATTGACTGTGTGCCTGTTTTTTATATTTATTGGGACTGTTTTTATGAATTTATTAATTTTAAATTGTAATTAGATTGGTGGGCGTTGGATTTGTTATTATGTACTGTTTTTTATTATTGTTGTGAGCCGCCTCGAGTTTGCGGAGAGGGGCGGCATATAAATCCAATAAATCTAATCTTCTCTTTTTTCTTTCTTTCAGTCTGTCTTCTTCCCTCGCTCCTCCCTTTCTGTCTTTTTCCTACCTCCATCCCATTTTCTTTTTCTCTCTCTCCTTCCTTCCTCCCTCCCTCCCTCCCTCCTTACCACAAAGGACAAAATTGTCATTTGTAGAAGAAGGAGCTACATTCAGAGATTGATTTTATGTCTTGCCACTGAAGGGGCAAAAAATTGAAAGTGGTATCAGTCACCCAAAAGGGCCAAAGTTATATACCTTTTTCCCCAACAGGTGGGCGAGCCCAGAAAGAGAATTCATTATCCCATCAAATGCTGCTGGCGAGACAGATGGCAATTAATCTCCTTGCACTAATTACTTAATAACAGCCAGACCGTGAACCAGTGGGAGAATGTCTTTAGCCCCAAGCTTTAAATAATACAGAAAAGAAAAAAAAATAATCCACACTAATAGATGACACATTTTCTTACTCTAGCAATATTTCTTCCTGCCAAATCAGGACTTAAGCAAGGTGCTCAAGATAGGATTAACAGGAAAAATATCAGAGATTACTATGGTCCCTTGAAGGCTAGAAGTAATCCTCATTTTACAACCAGTGAAGGGCTGCAAAAAAAATTATTACCACACTTTGGGCATGACTTATTTTGTGGGTGTGGCTTGCTGGCCATGTGACCAGGAGGGAGTGGCTTGACGATCATGTCGCTGGGAGTGACTTAAAGGTCATGTGACTGGTTTAAAAGTATCTAACTTGACATCACTGACATCAAGGGTTTGGGTTAGAGAGCCTGGCCTCTTCTCTGCTCAAAGAGATACAATTTCCCTATCTATTTACTATTACTGAAATTAAGGGAAGGAAAAAGAGAAAATAAACTCTAGAGAAAGAGCAACCCAAATGATAAAGGGGCTAAAAACCAAAACATACAAGGAAAGGTTTCAGGAACTGGGCATGAATAGTCTAGTGCAGTGTTTCCCAACCTTGGCAACTTGAAGATATCTGGACTTCAACTCCCAGAATTCCCCAGCCAGCATTTGCTGGCTGGGGAATTCTGGGAGTTGAAGTCCAAATATCTTCAAGTTGCCAAGGTTGGGAAACACTGGTCTAACGAACAGTAGGTTCAGGGGGGACATGATAGCACTCTTCAAATAGTGGCTGCCACAGAGAGGAGAGGGTCACACTGTTTTTCAAAGCACCAGTGGGCCAGACCAGGAGCAACAGATGGAAACTGACCAAGGAGAGATTCAACCTGGAAATAAGGAAGAACGTTCGGATGGTGTTGTGGTTAGCTCTGGCCCAGCTTCTGCCCCAAGGACTGTGGATGTTGGGGAGACATCCACATGCTGCAGGCCTGTTTTTCCCCCCGGTGGAATCTGCTGATGAAGGCTCCTCTAACCAAGAAGACATGAGTGACAGGGAGGAGAAGAGTGTGGCAGACAGCTCAGAAGGAGATCAATTATCTAGCTCCTCCTTGGATTCAGAACAAGAGTTAATGATACAGCCACACATGCAGAGAGCGATGCATAGGCAACAACAACTGAGAGATTATTATCAAAGAAAATGAGGCCACCTGTGGTTGGGTGGGGCTGTGGTAATTAGTGAGGCTGCTATAAATAGCAGCCTGTGGGTTTGGCCATTGTGGAGGATTATCTGATCGTTGTGTTTCATGACTGCTTTACTGACTTTGACCTTTTGTGTGCTGATTTTTCCCCGCTTTGAAACTAAACCAGGGCAAAGTGTGTTTCACTTTGTGAAAGAAGAAGGACTGTGAATTGCCTCACAGCTGCAAGCTAAGTATCACAGAACTGATAAGGGACTTGTACAAATTACCAGTTTGTTTGGAGACCAGAGCTCTTTGCTATACCAAAAGAGGGCTTGGTTTAAGTGAATTTTCATTATAAACAACATTGTTTTGAATTTTCAAACGTGTGTGTGTGTGTTTGAAATTTGTACCTGTGAATTTTTGGGAGGAGTCTACCAGAGAGCCCGACAGAACAGATGGTGAGAGCGATCAACTGGTGGAACGGACTGCCAGCGGAGGTTGTGAGAGCTCCAACACTTGAGACTTTCAAAAGAGATTGCCAAAGGTGGTGTACGATCTCCTGCTTGAGCAGGGGGTTGAACTAGATGACCTGCAAGGTCCCTTCCAGCTCTAATAATAAATAAAACAATAAACAAATAAAAAGCTTTTAACGGTTCTAATAAAGAATAGTTCTACTAAAGAATGCCTGGTTCCCAGGTGATAAAGCAGTTCCTTTTCAGATTGAGCAATTTTTAAGATGAGTGGATTTCAATTCCCCAATCTCCCTGGCTAGCATGCTGGGTTTGCAATTCCAGGAGCTGAAATCTGGGATTCGCAATCCACCCATCTTAAAAATTGCCAAATTTGAAGGGGAAAAAACCACCATTCCACCACCAGGGAACCAGCCATTACATCTCCTCTTTATTAGAACGGTTTTTGAAATTTATCCCGGGTGGATTGAGATGGTTAATTTGTTCAGGGTAGGTCTCATATTTCAACCGTCTTTTTTTCTTCCAGCAGATAATACAAAGCAATAATCTGCAGATGTGTTTGTAGCCCTCAAGCGCATGCCAAAGTAAACTGCCTGCGTTTCTTTTTCATATTGAGCATCTTACGGTTTTGAAATGTTCAGGGAATTCTGACTGATCTCCGAGAAGCTGCACAAACTTGTGCACAGCTAGCAAATACAAAAAAGGAAAAATGAAAAAAAAGTTCCCAGCTTGCTGTTAAATTTAATCAAATATTCTA
The DNA here is from genome assembly GCF_031021105.1 of Erythrolamprus reginae. Taxonomy (NCBI): domain Eukaryota; kingdom Metazoa; phylum Chordata; class Lepidosauria; order Squamata; family Dipsadidae; genus Erythrolamprus; species Erythrolamprus reginae. The sequence goes on along the minus strand of NC_091952.1, from coordinate 9,118,137 downwards.
ATTTTGCAGGGCATGGGAGCCGTCAAGTATTGCCAAAGGCTAACAATGCAAGCCAAATGTTCTTCAGAATGCAAATTGCAAATGTGGAGTTCAAGTGTTTGTTTATTGATTGTGGAGGTATCTGTGCGGATTCAATCACTCGACTTTAAGGGGTATACATGTAAAAATTGCTGTTTTTCCATTGGGCTACTAGGAATGAAATATTCTGGAAAATTCTGGAATATTCCTTTTGTTGTGGTTAGCTCTGGCCCAGCTCCTGCCCCAAGGACTGTGGATGTGGGGGACACATCCACATGCTGCAGGCCTGTTTTGCCCCCGGTGGAATCTGCTGATGAAGGCTCCTCTGACCAAGAAGACATGAGTGACAGGGAGGAGGCGAGTGTGGCAGACAGCTCAGAAGGAGATCAATTATCTAGCTCCTCCTTGGATTCAGAACAAGAGTTAATGATGCAGCCACGCATGCGGAGAGCGATGCATAGGCAACAACAACTGAGAGATTATTATCAAAGAAAATGAGGCCACCTGTGGTTGGGTGGGGCTGTGGTAATTAGTGAGGCTGCTATAAATAGTAGCCTGTGGGTCTGGCCATTGCGGAGGATTATCTGATTGTTGTGTTTTGTGCCTGCCTTGCTGACTTTGACCTTTTGTGTGCTGATTTTCCCCCCGCTTTGAAATTAAACCAGAGCAAAGTGTGTTTCACTTTGTGAAAGAAGAAGGACTGTGAATTGCCTCACAGCTGCAAGCTAAGTATCACAGAACTGATAAGGGACTTGTACAAATTACCAGTTTGTTTGGAGACGAGTGCTCTTTGCTATACCAAAAGAGGGATTAGGTTAAGTGAATTTTCATTATAAAGAACATTGTTTTGAATTTTCAAACATGTGTGTGTCTGAAATTTGTACCTGTGAATTTTTGGGAGAAGTCTACCAGAGAGCCCGACAGAACACCTTTCTTGGATTTTTTTCCCCCCTTTTAAAATGTTTCACATCTCATCCAAGAAGCTGTTTCAGTTCTTCAGAAAAAGCTTCTTGGACAAGAAGCAAAACATATTCAAAGAAAGTCCAGTTTCCTTCTGGAAAAAGCACTTTTGGGACAACCATGATCTGGATGATGGAGAATATCCATAGACATCAGGAGTATTCTGTTTCATTCCCAAATATCATCTATCCGATTGTTCTCAAAGCTTCGAAATTAGACTTTCAGAAAACTACCCAACTATCTCCAGAAGAGTTCATCAGTGTGGTTTGAAAAACAAATGGAATGTTCTGGCATTCTCCAGAATATTCTGCTCTTGGGTTGACGTATTTTGCACATCATCATCATCATCATCATCATCATCATCATTGTTACTATTTTCACAAAAAACAGTAATACACAGAAAACGAGATTTATTTGAGGTGATTTGATCGAAGTGTATAAAATCATGCATGGGATAGAAAAGGTTGATAGAGACAAATTCTTTTCTCTATCACACAATACTAGGACGAGGGGGCACTCCCTAAAGCTCAGAGGTAAGAAAGTGAGGACAAACAAATGGAAATATTTCTTCACCCAGAGGGTCGTTGGTTTATGGAATTCACTTCCAGAAGAGGTCATGACAGCTGTCAGCCTGGATAGCTTCAAGGCAGGATTAAACAGGTTCATGGAGGCCAAGTGTATCGGCGATTATTGAAATGGATGTCCAAGTGCCACCTCTATGTTGGTTGAGGCAGGTGGGATTCTCTTGAGTACTGTTTGTTGGGGGTCAAGGGAAAGGGAGGAGTTTGCCTTCTCCTTCTGCTCAAGATCCCCATGGACAATTGGTGGGCCACTGTGTGACACAAAATGCTGGACTTGATGGGCTTTGGCCTGATTCAGCAGGGCTCTTCTTATGTTCTTAGAGGGTTTTTGAAGGCACTCTGTGTCTTCAAGGTTACCTGAGTGGTGCTCCTGGTTCCTAGTTCCTAGGTGTGTATTTACATTCAAAATACAATGCTTAATGCTCTTTGGGTTTGTTGAGTTTTGAAGAGTCTGGATTTGTCTGAAAGCCTGCTTTGCATGTTTTCTTTTTTATATATATATATTATTTATTTGGGTTTTTTTCAAATATAACATAAAAGGGAAAAAAACATACACAAAAACATACACATACAATGTTGTGATTCCGTCTGAGGCCCCTCAGGGAACGGCTGATCCTCTGCCGGCTTCCTGCTCAGAGGGGGAGGATGAGGAACAGGAGGTTCAGGCAGATGGGGAGGAGGAATCTCAGGCTGAGGGAGAGGGAGGACAGCCAGAGTCCCCCGAGAGGGAGCTCTCCCCAGCAAGCAGCCTGGATTCCTTAGATGAAAATGCACAAGCAATCATCGATCTCCGGCAGAGAAGAGCAACACAACGAAGGGGACAATTAGCCAGGTACTTTCAGCACTAAAGAGGCAACAGCTGGGTTTGGGTGTGGTGCTCTCTGGAAAGGCTGAAAAGGCAGACCCACCCTTCCTGGCTTGTGGAGTATTATCTTTGGGAGTCCTGGGACCTGGCTGTGATCTTTGGCGTCTTGGAATTCTGGTTTGTGACTTTGAATACTGAAACCTTGGGGGGAAAAGGTGTGGGTCTTATTCTCTACAGTGGTGGGTGTGCCAGCAAGAAGTCTGCTGTATTTTCTGGCCGTCAGGACTCTGCTGTGAAGTCTCATAGCCTGCCTGTTGGGAAGAACAGGTTTTTCTCTGTGTTTATTTTTCAAACTATAAAGTGCCTTTGTTTTTACCAGCGTGTCTGGCTGTTTTTTCCAGTTGGTGTTGAAGTCTGGGGGCACCCAGACAGAACATACAACATTTGGGAAATGAACGTTTCCCCGCTTTTTAGGTGCTTGATCAGAGAATTTTACTTCTTTCTTTCTCATAGTATTATTTTTTCAATTCTTTTATTTGACGTGTTGCTTTGCATAAATTTTTATTTATTTCTTTGTTGGTCTTTTCTTTAACCAATCTTTAACCAATCATAAAATTTTGCCCATATTTTATAATAATCCTTGCATGTTTTCACAGGGTTGTTGTGATGTTCATTCATTCATGCGGTTGAAAAGAAGCAGCAACCTTTTCTCCCTGCTGATAAAAACCTCAGCAAAGAATAACAGAGAGAAAGATAGTTTAAAAGAGCCAATCTATTGTTTGATCTTGGTAATTAATTGAGGTGTCAGTGCCTATAGAATAATTGACCCGGGAAATGATTTTTTTTTACAAAAAAAATCAAAACGTGAAGAAAACCTTCAGCGTGCTAATTAAAAGGCATGCTAAAGAGATTAGCTGCCGCCTTTTCAATTGTTTTGATTGAAATCAGTTGTTCTCTTTTTCAGTAGTTTAACGGAAAAGACTGCTTCCTATTTGCTCTGTTGAGGAAAAAAAGCAAATTTCAACCGTGAGGATTTTTGTTTTTTCAGTACTTCATAACAAAATTGTGCTTCTGGCTCTATTATTCTCTTATTGTGGATGGGTTAGATTAGCAAGATGCTAATCAACAATTCAGTTCAGGTTTTTGTAATGGCGAATCGGCTATTTGCATGGTTGAGCAAGTCAAGCTGTCTGTCCCTCTCCCTGACTCAAACGTAAGTGCAATCAATTATTCCATAAATCTGCAACCAGAATACTAAGTTTTCCACCCCACCACTGGCCCTTTGGCAGTGAGGCACAACCAAATTATATTAAGAATCTGAGAAATGATAAATCTGAAGTCACCTCTGATTCCTAGGTGTCCATTTATCTAGAATCAACACAACTAATATATAGAAACATAGAAGACTGATGGCAGAAAAAGACCTCATGATCCATCTAGTCTGCCCTTATACTATTTTTTGTATTTTATCTTAGGATGGATCTATGTTTATCCCAGGCATGTTTAAATTCAGTTACTGTGGATTTATCTACCATGTCTGCTGGAAGTTTGTTCCAAGGATCTACTACTCTTTCAGTGAAATAATATTTTCCCATGTTGCTTTTGATCTTTCCCCCAACTAACTTCAGATTGTGTCCCCTTGTTCTTGTGTTCACTTTCCTATTAAAAACACTTCCCTCCTGGACCTTATTTAACCCTTTGACATATTTACATGTTTCGATCATGTCCCCCCTTTCCCTTCTGTCCTCCAGACTATACAGACTGAGTTCATTAAGTCTTTCCTGATATGTTTTATGCTTAAGACCTTCCACCATTCTTGTAGTCCGCCTTTGGGCCCGTTCAGTTTTGTCAACATCTTTTTGTAGGTGAGGTCTCCAGAACTGAACACAGTACTCCAAATGTGGTCTCACCAGCGCTCTATATAAGGGGATCACAATCTCCCTCTTCCTGCTTGTTATACCTCTAGCTATGCAGCCAAGCATCCTACTTGCTTTTCCTACTGCCCGACCACACTGCTCACCCATTTTGAGACTGTCAGAAATCACTACCCCTAAATCCTTCTCTTCTGAAGTTTTTGCTAACACAGAACTGCCAATACAATACTTGGATTGAGGATTCCTTTTCCCCAAGTGCATTATTTTACATTCGGAAACATTAAACTGCAGTTTCCATTGCTTTGACCATTTATCTACTAAAGCTAAATCATTTACCATATTACAGACGCCTCCAGGAATATCAACCCCATTGCACACTTTAGAGTCATCGGCAAATAGGCAAACCTTCCCTACCAAACCTTCCCCTATGTCACTCACAAACATATTAAAAAGAATAGGACCCAGAACAGACCCTTGTGGCACACCGCTTGTATATATACTATCCAGAAAAATCAGTAAATCCTCTATTTTTTTACTTTAAGGATACAACAGTGTGCGGCAACTGATTGCATGCTTTGCCTAACAAACTTGCACACAGAAACATTCTGGCTGGGTGGGCAGAGCCTCCTACCAGCATGGCTACCGGTTCTAAGAACCAGTCTGAACCAGGATCAACCCACCCCTGAAGGGCAGGATAAAAATCTAATAAATATTATAACCTTACAATAACATTAGAGTTCATACTTTTGGATGGACTGCAAGGCTTCCAATATGATCTTTCTATTTGGTTTGTAAGCAGCAAACTTTGAGCTCCTTTGGCAACTTAAAACATTCAAAGAGCTGCAATTGAAAGAGATTTGAAAAAGCAAGCAAGCAAACAACTCACTACCTGACTCTGTAGTGTCATCACCTAACCCCAGGAGTGGGCAGCAGGCATGACATGGTGGAATGCAGTTCCACCAGCGGAAATGAAGCTGCAAGCACAGCTCCAGCTGACCGGTGGCAGTCACTTCCTGGATTACTGGTCTCAGCTTGGCTCTCCTTTTTTCCCCTGCTGTTGCTGCTGTGCGCTCCTTGCTTTTTTCCTCTTTCCTCCTTCCTGGCCTCAGATGAGCTTCCCTCTCTCTTGCCCGGCTCCCCTCCAGCCTCACGCGGCCACCTCCCAAGGCCAGGAGAGCCGCACCTTGCCGAAGCAGTCTGGGCTGTGGTCTTTTTCCCTTCGCAAAGCCCTCACTCTGCCCACAGCTGAGATGAAAAGGCATCTTGCGACAATAACAGTTCACTTGAATGATTATGATAGTTCAAGCCACTCCCACCTGGTCACATGCCCAGCAAGTCACTGCTACCCAGTCACATGACCAGCAAGCCACACCCACAAAATAAGCCACACCCACAGTGTGGCAGTAAAAATTTTGACTGCCCATTACTGGCTAACCCCCCAAAACTTTACCCTTACACTATCCACTGTTGACCTCACCCGATTCCTAAGAGGTCAGTAAGGGGTGTGCATAATTGCACAAGCATGCCTACCATCCCTGTCCTAATGTTTCTCTATTATTATTATTATTATTATTATTATTATTATTATTATTATGTCAATACAGCACAGCAAATGAGATCACTATGCTGGATTTCGTATTTCATCACCAGTCGGGCGCTTCCCAAGCACCTAGGACTGCGTGATGTAGCGGCAAATTATGTTTGCCGATCCCAGTAAAGCGGCCTTTTGCAATTGACAGATGGAGATTTTGTCAATTCCAGTGGTTTTCAAATGTCTGCTGAGATCCTTTGGCACTGCACCCAGTGTGCCAAGTACCACTGGGATCATTTTCACTGGCTATTATTATTATTATTATTATTATTATTATTATTATTATTATTATTTATTAGATTTGTATGCTGCCCCTCTCTATTAGTACCAAGATCATGTGTATAAACATTGTTATATATCATACTTTGAGTATAACCATACTCAAAGCAGCACAAAGTCAATAACTTCAGCCTGATGATGGTGAATGTGATTTTGCCGAAACGTCGCAAAGACACTCAAAATATTACACAGGAAAAAAAACCCAAACTCACAACAATCTACATTGTTATATCTTGGTATACAACCAATATGTACTGGACAAAACAAAAGCGCAGTTATGATAAGAGAAGTCGCTTTTCAGCCATCGTTTTATCCTTGGGAGCTCAAGAACTAGGAAAGAAAGAAAACTGAAAGAGAGATTATCCAACAGTCAATCACGCACTCATGGCATTCAACCCACGTCAAGCATCCTCGGGGTATGGAATCCTGCGATAAAATGAGGAACGCAGAAAAATCCCTTTCAGATGTCTCATGCACGGGACATCGGGACAAATTCTCTATTAAGACGCAATTACGGCTCTTCCTTGCTCTCGTTTGTAGAATCAGCATTGACAATAACCTAGTCTGGCATTAAAAATTTTGTCAGCACTGAAGCAATTAAGCCTCACATCTTAAGAGCTGCAAAGAGCCAAGTGTGAGATTTCTGTGGTTGCTGCTGCTGCCGCTGCTGCTGCTGTTCTGGCTGGCAAATTGTGCCTTAAACCTCACAATGGAAACATTTAATGGACTAGCTTTGCATTTACTCCCATTCTACCTGTCACGATTCCAATCTAATTGGAGAGTAAGGAATAAAAAGGTAAGGTCCCGCTTTTGAGTAATTTCTCCCGTGTCGTTTTCAAAAAGTCCCGATTTTTTTGAAAGAACTACCAGTTGAGAGAAAGATCAGAAGCAACGTGAGAAAATATTATTTTACCGAAAGAGTAGTAGATGCTTGGAACAAACTTCCAGCAGACGTGGTTGGTAAAGCCACAGGAACTGAATTTAAACATGCCTGGGATAAACATATATCCATCCTCAGATAAAATACAGGAAATAGTATAAGGGCAGACTAGATGGATCATGAGATCTTTTTTCTGCCATCAATCTTCTATGTTTCTATGTCTAGTTTATTGAAAAGAAGGACCAGAGGTGACATGATAGCTGTGTTCCAATATCTCAGGGGTTGCCACAAAGAAGAAGGAGTCAAGCTGTTCTGTCGGGCTCTCTGGTAGACTCCTCCCAAAAATTCACAGGTACAAATTTCAGACACACACACGTTTGAAAATTCAAAACAATGTTCTTTATAATGAAAATTCACTAAGCCCTCTTTTGGTATAGCAAAGAGCACTGGTCTCCAAACAAACTGGTAATTTGTACAAGTCCCTTATCAATTCTGTGATACTTAGCTTGCAGCTGTGAGGCAATTCACAGTCCTTCTTCTTTCACAAAGTAAAACACACTTTGCTCTGGTTTAGTTTCAAAGCGGGGGGAAATCAGCACACAAAAGGTCAAAGTCAGTAAAGCAGTCATGAAACACAACTATCAGATAATCCTTCACAATGGCCAAACCCACAGGCTGCTATTTATAGCAGCCTCACTAATTACCACAGCCCCACCCAACCACAGGTGGCCTCATTTTCTTTGATAATAATCTCTCAGTTGTTGTTGCTTATGCATCGCTCTCCGCATGCGTGGCTGTATAATTAACTCTTGTTCTGACTCCAAGGAGGAGCTAGATAATTGATCTCCTTCTGAGCTGTCTGCCACACTCTCTTCCTCCCTGTCACTCATGTCTTCTTGGTCAGAGGAGCCTTCATCAGCAGATTCCACTGGGGGGGGGGCAAAACAGACCTGCAGCATGTGGATGTCTCTCCCACATCCACAGTCCTTGGGGCAGGAGCTGGGCCAGAGCTAACCACAACACAAGCTATTCCCCAAAGCACCTGAAGGTAGAATAAGAAGCAATGGGTGGAAACTAATTAAGGAAAGAACCAATCCAGAAATAAGGAGAAATTTCCTGATAGTAGAATTAATCAGTGGAACAACTTGCCCCCAGAAGTTGTGCTTGCTGCATCACTGGAGGTTTTATAGAAGAGATTGGTCAACTATTTGTCTGGAAAGTTTTTTCCTACTTCAGCAGGGAGTTGGACTAGAAGACCTCCAAGATCCCTTCCAACTCTGTTATTCTGTTAAATTGACAAAGTCTCTATTTCTAATTTGAATTTGCTTGTTCAAATTCTTCTCGTCTTTATATTCCCAGTGTAACCATCATTCTCATTATTATTATTATTATTTCCTCTATCCAGTCCCTGGGCACCTCTTCCCTTTCTTAATCAACAAATTTTATCTCTATGCGCTAGTAGAAGCAATCTTACTAAAGAGTCCTGAAATAAAATAAATAATAAACTAAGGAACCTAAGTCAAAACAGGAGTGGGGGGGAGGAAATTCCTCCATTTACTTTTTCCGACAGCTGACTCTGAAGCAGAGAAAGAAATAATCTCAAAACAATGTCAGAACATTATTAACAAAGAGCTAGCGACTCTGTTCTCTTTTAAGAAAGGAACGTTGTCCCTTCAGTCTTACAAGACTCTAAGGAAAAAGGAGCCAAAACAGCTCTCGCAGATCTTAAATTAGTTATTTCATATACCAAGGCTAGAATTTAGCTAATTCAATTTCCAGGATTCTTCTCTTAACTCCTTCCCTTCTTAGCAATAGGTTTAGTAAGACTCATTGTGAATCTTTCCTTTTCAGCTCTATTCTGATGTAGGGACTTGAATAATCTTCCTTGGTTTGTAATCCATCCAGGGGTGGGATTCAGCTGGTTCAGAGCACTTTGGGCGAACCAAATGCTAATTTTATATCTGGTTCAGGTGGGGGTTCCTCTTTGCTGGCGCTACCAAAGTACTCCCAGCACTGTTCCCGCTAAGCTGCACGCATGCGCGCTAGCGCAGGGGAAAATAGACCCCTGCGCACCAATCAAAATCCCCGGTCAGAGGTAAGCCAATCAAAGTGCTTCTCTCCTCAGCACGGGGATTTTGGATGCGCCTCTTTTTTTCATATTTAATCCCGGCCGTCAGCCAAAGAGTCTTTAGTTTGGGAGCTCCCTGGATCCGGTTAAGGTAAGTATGGCTCTGCTGGAGTGCTGGGGGGGCATTGGGGAGGGTGGGCTTGAGCCTTGTTCTTCCCGCGGCACCAAGGGAAGAGAAAGGAAAGGAAAGAGGGAGGGAGAGAAAGGAAAGAGAGAGAAAGGGAGGGAGGGAAAGAAAGAGGAAATGAAGGAGGGAGAGAAAGAAAGAGTGAGAGATAGAAAGGATAGAGAGAAAGAGGGAGGGAGGGAGGGAGAGAAAGGAAAGAGAAAGGAAAGAGAGATGAGACAGGAAGGAGGAGAGAGAAAGAGAGAGAAAGCAGGGGGAGCGAATTATGGATGTCAGAACTCGCTCATGCGTGATAGGGCGCGCCCACATTATCTATTTATCTATTTATCTATTTATCTATTTATCATCTATTTATTTATCTATTTATCTATTTATCTATTTATCTATTTATCTATTTATCTATCTATTTCTCTATCTATCTATCTATCTATCTATTTATCTATTTATCTATTTATCTATTTATCTATTTATCTATTTATCTATTTATCTATCTATTTCTCTATTTCTCTATTTGTCTATTTGTCTATTTATCTATTTATCATCTAAATCTAAATCTAAATCATCTAAATCTAAATAATCTAAATCTAAATCTAAATAATCTAAATCTAAATAATCTAAACCTAAATCTAAATCTAAATCTAAATCTACATCTACATCTACATCTACATCTAAATAAATCTAAATCTAAATCTACATCTACATCTAAATCTAAACCTAAACCTAAACCTAAATCTAAATCTAAATCTAAATCTAAATCTATATCATCTAAATTTAAATCTACATCTAAATCTTGTTTCTTCTTTCTTTTTAAAAGAATTGCGCACAGCGGTGGGCTACGAGCTGGAACCCTAAATTGCGCTCGCCCCCGCGGCTCATAAGTGCTTGTGGGGCCAGCACGATTTTGCTTCTGCACCTGTGGAGGTAGCAAGATTGTGCACGAAGCTACAGGCGCGCCCATGTTTCGGCATGCACAGAAGCAAAAATGCTTCACTGAAACACGGGCACACCTGTGGCTCCGTGCACGATTTTGCTACCTCCACAGGTGCAGAAGCAAAATCGCGCTGGACTCGCAAGCACTTATGAGCCGCCGCGGCGAATGCAATTTAGCGTTCCGGCTCGTAGCCTACTGCTGATTGTGCATGTGCACATGCACCCATGTGGCGCATCCCTGAATGAACCAACAGTAACACAGTCTTGAATCCACCCCCATATAAGTGCTGTTTCTAGTGCTATAAATTTTGAGTGTTGGCAAGAACTTTCCTTACACACCGAATCCAATTCCTCTTTGTTCCCTTTTCTCACCTGGATTTCAACCACACTAAAGGAACCGGGCAGTGTCCCTCAACGTCTCCTCCACCCCTCTCTCATCCGCCTATAACTCACCGGCCCACTGACCTTCAGAAGCAAATTACAAGTCATGGGGCCTCATAAAAAGGAGAACCGGATTGCTGAAGAAGCGTTTTTTTTATTAGGAGTGAATTATGAGCATCGGGGGAGCAATTGGCTCTTGGAGGATTTGTGGGAGTTGGGTATTTAGTAATCTTACAAAAGCGCTGTTTCTTTTCTGATTTACTGCCCCGTGGAGCATCGGAGACCCTAAAAGACATTTGGAAGGTATTTCTACATCCATAAATCTAAACAAACCAAATGATATATACTGTGTATATATGAAGTTCAGAATAGGCATGAAAGCACTCAGAAGGACGAGATGTGATGCGCATCCTACAGGTGTCCAAACCATAGTAGACCACAGCTGGAAGAGACTTTGGAGATCATAGAAGATTGATGGCAGAAAAAGACCTTATGGTCCATCTATTTATTTATTGTTAGAGTTGAAAGGGACCATGAAGGCCATCGAGTTCAACCCCCTGCCCAAGCAGGAACCCTATAGTACACCAGTCAAGTGGCAGTTCAATCTTCTCTTAAAAATATCCAGAGTGTTGGAGTTCACAACATCCGCTGGTAGGTTTTTCCATTGGTTGATCGCTCTGACCGTCAGGAAGTTCCTCCTTATCTCCATGTTGAATCTCTCCTTGGTCAGCTTCCAGCCATTGTTCCTCGTCCAGCCCTTTGGTGCCCTGAAGAATAAAGTGATCCCCTCCTCTCTGTGACATCCCCTCGTATACTTGCAGACTGCTATCATGTCCGCTCTGGCCCTCCTTTTCTCTAGGCTATCCATGCCCAGTTCCCTCAGTCTCTCTTCGTAAGTCTTGGTTTCCAATCCCTTAATCATCTTGGTTGCTCTTTTTTGCACCTTCTCCAGAGTTTCAATGTCTCTTTTGAAGTGTGGTGATCAGAACTGAATACAGTACTCCAGGTGTGGTCGGACCGGGGCATAGTAGAGTGGTATTAAGACTTCCCTGGTCTTGGAGTGTATTTCCCTGTTGATGCAGCTTAGGATTGTGTTGGCTTTTTTAGCTGCTGCTGCACATTTTTGGCTCATGTTTAGTTGATTGTCCACCAAGACTCCGAGGTCTCTTTCGCAGTCGCTACTGCTGAGAGGGGTTTGCTCTTGTCGATGTTAAACATCATTTTGTTGGTGTGGGCCCACTGTGTTAGTCTGTCTAGGTCTTTCTATAACTTGAGCCTGTCTTCTAGGGTATTGGCTACCCCCGCCAGCTTGGTGTCGTCTGCGAATTTGATCAGTTGCCCTTCTATTCCCTCGTCCAAGTCGTTGATGAAAATGTTGAAGAGCACAGGGCCCAGGACTGAACCCTGTGGTACCCGGGGCCCTGTGCTCTTCATATATCTAATCTGCCCCTATACTATTTCCTGTATTTTATCTTAGGATGGATCTATGTTTATCCCAGGCATGTTTAAATTCACTGACTGTGGATTTACCAACCACGTCTGCTGGGGGTTTGTTCCAAGCATCTACTACTCTTTCAGTGAAATAATATTTCTGATCTTTCCACCAACTAACTTCAGATTGTGCCCCCTTGTTCTTGTGTTCACTTTTATTCCTATTAAAAACACTTCCCTCCTGAACTTTATTTAACCTTTTAACATATTTAAATGTTTCGATCATGGCTTAGAAATCTAAATAAATAAATTTTAAAGATTTGCGAATCTTTATCCAGTGCGCACTAGGTTGGGGGGAAGCTTCTTTATACAGATTTCACTGGGAGTTGCTGTTAATTCAATGGGGAAAAACAAACAATAATTGCAATGAAACAAATATACAGTCTCAAGTCAGGAGAAAAAAAATTATTGCCTCACCTTCAGATATCTTTCTGTTGTCCTTCCTGATGTCCAGGTAAGTATTTCCGATGAGACAGCAGTGGCAATCACAGGCAAGGGATTTTGCATTGCTTTGAAAGCTGAGTCGACTTCCATCAAAAGGTCTGAAGTGACCAATTTTAAAATGGCTCTAGCTGCAGCAAAGGTCATTTGTGTTGGAAATCTGTTTGTTTATTCATATTCCACCTTTATCTATTTTTTTTTGTAAAAAAAACCCTCAAAGGATTGTTGTTAATGGCGAGTATTCTGAACAGAGCCTGGTTACAAGCAGTGTGCCACAGGGGTCTGTTCTGGGTCCTATTCTTTTTAATATGTTTGTGAGTGACATAAGGGAAGTTTTGGTAGGGGAGGTTTGCCTATTTGCCAATGACTCTAAAGTGTGCAATAGAGTTGATATTCCTGGAGGCGTCTGTAATATGGCAAATGATTTAGCTTTACTAGACAAGTGGTCAAAGCAATGGAAACTGCAGTTTAATGTTTCTAAATGTAAAATAATGCACTTGGGGAAAAGGAATCCTCAATCTGAGTATTGTATTGGCAGCTCTGTGTTAGCAAAAACTTCAGAAGAAAAGGATTTAGGAGTAGTGATTTCTGACCATCTCAAAATGGGTGAACAGTGTGGTCGGGCAGTAGGGAAAGTAAGTAGAATGCTTGGCTGCATAGCTAGAGGTATAACAAGCAGGAAGAGGGAGATAGTGATCCCGCTATATATAGTGATCCTGCTGTATCACTATATTGAAGTTCTCCAGAACGGAACACAGTACAGTGAACCCTCGATCATCGCGAGGGTTCCGTTCCAGGACCCCACGCGATGATCGATTTTTAGCGAAGTAGCGGTGCGGAAGTAAAAACACCATCTGCGCTTGCGCAGATGGTGTTTTTGCTTCCACTGCCGCCCGCCCTTCGCCCGCCACCCCGATGCTCGCGCCTGGGGTGCGCGCGCGTTTGGGGACTCCCTAGATCCGCTCCCCAGCTGGGGAGCGGATCTAGGGAGTCCCCAAACGCGCGCGCTTTCCCCAGCAACGCGCGCGCTTTCCCCAGCTGGGGAGCGGATCTAGGGAGTCCCCAAACGCGCGCGCTTTCCCCAGCAACGCGCGCGCTTTCCCCAGCTGGGGAGCGGATCTAGGGAGTCCCCAAACGCGCGCGCTTTCCCCAGCAACGCGCGCGCTTTCCCCAGCTGGGGAGCGGATCTAGGGAGTCCCCAAACGCGCGCGCTTTCCCCAGCAACGCGCGCGCTTTCCCCAGCTGGGGAGCGGATCTAGGGAGTCCCCAAACGCGCGCGCTTTCCCCAGCAACGCGCGCGCTTTCCCCAGCTGGGGAGCGGATCTAGGGAGTCCCCGAACGCGCGCGCTTTCCCCAGCAACGCGCGCGCTTTCCCCAGCTGGGGAGCGGATCTAGGGAGTCCCCAAACGCGCGCGCTTTCCCCAGCTGGGGAGCGGAGCTGGGATGTCCCCAAGCTCGTGCCGCCCGCCCGCCCACGCCGTTGCTCGCGCCGCCGCTGGGGTCTTACGGGGGCAAGAGGGGGAAGACCCAGGGAAGCCTCTGCCCGGCGGGGAAACTCCACCATCTATGCATGTGTGGAAGGGCACGCATGCGCAGATGGTGGAGTTTACTTCCTGGTTGAAAACTCGCGAAATAGCCCTTTCGCGATACTTGAACACGCGAAACTCGAGGGTTCACTGTATTCCAAATGTGGTCTCACCAGCGCTCTATACTGATAATCATTTGCTCAGTTTAATAGGCTCTGCGCTGTGCTGCAGGGAGGTAAATTGCTGGGAAGCAGAGGCCAAAGGGTGGAGGTAGCAGGGTGGGGATATATTTGGTGTATAAGACGCACCCAAGTTTTCACCTTCTTTTTGAGGGTGAATCTTATACTCCAAAAAATATGGTATGTAACTGGGAAAAGATGGTCCTTCAAATATCATGTCCCCAGATACTGTGAGGCTTTTAAGATGATAACCAGAACCTTGAATTGGTTCTGGAAGCAAATTAGCCATTATGGGGGGCTGTGCAGCAAGAGGTAGTCCCGAAGATAGTTTGGCCCTAAGCCATGTAGAGATTGATTGATTGGTTGATTGATTGATTGATTGATTGATTGATTGATTGATTGGTTCATTCGTTCGTTCGTTCATTCATTCATTCATGCATTCGTTCATTCATTCATTCATTCATTCATGCATGCATGCATTCATGCATTCATGCATTCATGCATGCGTTCATTCATGCATTCGTTCATTCATTCGTTCATTCATTCATTCATTCATTCGATTTGTATGCTCCTTAAGGACTCAGGGCAGCTCACAACATTTTAAGATGATAACCAGAACCTTGAATTGGTTCTGGAAGCAAATTAGCCACCAAGGCAGCTCCACGGATTCATTCTTAAGAGCCTGTAATGCAGAATCCTACCCTTGTAACGGCATCACCTTAAAACGACATGTAATTTGTCTTTTGCTTTAGGAATTGATGGGAGTCAGCTATTAGGAAGTGGATGCTGACATTAAGATGCTAGGCCAGCCACCTTGGCTGTAATTGAATTTCATTGACCTGGGTGTCCTTTGGTCCAATTTAATTGCAGATCTCTTGCAATGTGTAAATCTGGAAATTTAGAAGGCTGGGGGATGCCTTACTGACTTTCAGGTCATTCAACCCCAGATGTCACCTTTAAACCAGAGAAAAGAACAGGTTTTCCTTGATATATGGGTTAAAACAATGTGTTGTGAGAAGGCTACCTTAGGGCCTTTGAGCATCAGATTCAAACTCAATATAAACCCCTCCAAACTCAATGGCAGAAAATATGACAGGAGCAACAGAGTGATCAATGCCTGGAATGCACTACCTGATTCTGTGGTTTCTTTCCCAAACCCCAAAAGCTTTACCCTTAGACTCTCCACTGTTGACCTCTCCCGATTGCTAAGAGGTCTGTTGCTCTGTTACTGTTTTACTCTGTTATTCTGATATTCCCTTATTCTGTTTTTCTGTTATTCTGATACTCCATTACTCTGTTACTCTGTTATTCTGATATTCCCTTATTCTGTTTTTCTGTTATTCTGATACTCCGTTACTCTGTTACTCTCTTATTCTGATATTCCATTATTCTGTTACTCTGTTTTATTCTGATATTCCATTATTCTGTTACTCTGTTTCTTTGTTATTTTGATACTCCCTTATTCTGTTACTCTGTTACTGTTTTACTCTGTTATTCTGATATTCCCTTATTCTGTTACTCTGTCACCGCATTACTCTGCTATTATGATATTCTCTTATTCTGTTACTCTGATATTCTGATATTCCATTACTCTGTTACTCTGTTTCTCTGTTATTCTGATATTCCATGATTCTGTTACTCTGTTTCTCTGTTATTCTGATATTCCCTTATTCTGTTACTCTGTTATTGTTTTACTCTGTTATTCTGATATTCTCTTATTCTGTTACTCTGTCACTGCATTACACCGTTATTCTGATATTCTCTTATTCTGTTACTCTGTTATTTTGATATTCCATTATTCTGTTACTCTGTTTCTCTGTTATTCTGATATTCCCTCATTCTGTTACTCTCAGGTGGGGACTGCTGCTTCTGCTACTACTGGTATGCTGTGCACGCAGGTTCAGGTGTCTGGCGTGTGGGCGCATGCGCCATGCAAGATTTTGTTTCTGTACATGCGCAGGAAGCAAAATTTTGCTATGAGATGCACATGAGATTTTGGCAAATCTTTTTGCTTCGGCGCATGCGCAGAGGCAAAACATCACCAAAATCTCTCTCATGCACACATCCTCTTGTGAGATTTTTCATGCACAGAAGCAAAATCTCATCGGGATGCATACGCATACATATCAGAGACATGAAGCTGCACGTGCAGCTCCATTTTTACTACCGGTGTGGTGTCTCATCCGTACCAGTAGGAACCAGATATTAGTTACTCTGTTATTCTGTAATTATGATATTCGAATATTCTGTTATTTTGCAACCAACCGAGGTTACAAATGGCTTTGCCTGCAACAATATAGCCAAGAAGGCTTCAAGAGTTGTAAACCTAATGTGCCGGTGATGTGCCGGTGCCTGGAGGCTGTTGGGGCCTGGATGGGTGTCAACAAACTCAAACTCAACCCAGACAAGACGGAGTGGCTGTGGGTTTTGCCTCCCAAGGACAATTCTATCTGTCCGTCCATTACCCTGGGGGGGTGAATTATTGACCCCCTCAGAAAGGGTCCGCAACTTGGGCGTCCTCCTCAATCCACAGCTCACATTAGAAAAACACCTTTCAGCTGTGGCGAGGGGGGCGTTTGCCCAGGTTCGCCTGGTGCGCCAGTTGCGGTACTATTTGGACCGGGAGTCATTGCTCACAGTCACTCATGCCCTCATCACCTCGAGGCTCGACTACTGTAATGCTCTCTACATGGGGCTACCTTTGAAAAGTGTTCGGAAACTTCAGATCATGCAGAATGCAGCTGCGAGAGCAATTATGGGCTTCTCCAAGTATGCCCATATCACTCCAACACTCCGCAGTCTGCATTGGTTGCCGATCAGTTTCCGGTCACAATTCAGTGTTGGTTATGACCTATAAAGCCCTTCATGGCACCGGACCAGAATATCTTCAGGACTGCCTCCTGCCGCACGAATCCCAGCGACCGGTTAGGTCCCACAGAGTCGGCCTTTTCCGGGTCCCGTCGACTAAACAATGTCGTCTGGCGGGACCCAGGGGAAGAGCCTTCTCTGTGGGGGGCCCGACCCTCTGGAACCAGCTCCCCCCTGAGATTAGGATTGCCCCCACCCTCCCTGCCTTTCGTAAACTCCTTAAGACCCACCTTTGCCGTCAGGCATGGGGGAACTAAAACACCTCCCCCTTGCCCATGTTGTTTTGTTGATTGATTGACTGTGTGCCTGTTTTTTATATATACTGTTTTTTATGAGATTATTAATTTAAATTGGAACTGGATGGGTGGGCATTGGATTTGGTATTGTGTACTGTACTGTTTTTTATTATTGTTGTGAGCTGCCCCGAGTTTGCGGAGAGGGGCGGCATATAAATCCAATAAACCTAAACCTAAACCTAAACCTAATCATACGTAGCTTCTACTCTGGCAATCTCACACTACTTACCAGAGCTTATAAAACTTTTGCCAGACCCAACCTCGAATACAGCTCATCTGTTTGGAACCCATATCGCATCTCAGACATTAACACCTTTGAAAATGTCCAAAGATACTTCACCAGAAGAGCCCTTCACTCCTCCACTCGAAATAGAATACCCTATGAGACTAGACTTTCAATCCTGGGCCTAGAAAGTTTAGTACTAAGACGCCTTAAACAAGATCTAAGTATTGCCCACAAGATCATATGCTGCAACGTCCTGCCTGTCGGCGACTACTTCAGCTTCAACCACAACAACACAAGAGCACACAACAGATTTAAACTTAATATTAACCACTCCAAACTTGACTGTAAAAAATATGACTTCAGTAACCGAGTTGTGGAAGTGTGGAACTCATTACCGGACTCTATAGTGTCATCCCCAAACCCCCAACACTTTACCCTTAGATTATCTACGGTTGACCTATCCAGATTCCTAAGAGGTCAGTAAGGGGCGAGTACAAGTGCACTAGAGTGCCTTCCGTCCCCTGTCCTATTGCTCTCCTATATCTCCTATACCTTTCTTCTATTCCTATATCTCTTCTTCTATTCTTTCATTGATATGTTCTATTACTATATCTTCTTTTCTATTATTTCTTAGATATATTTTACTATGAGTATCTCCTCTATAACCTTCATCATGCATTTTACTATGTGTATATAGATATATACACACTAAAACCTTCATTGTGTATTGGACTAAATCAACAAATCAATAAATCAATAAATAAATGAACAAACAAACAAACATATAAATAAATAAATAAATAAACAAACAAACAAATAAATAAATAAATAAATAAAATTAAATTAAAATAAAATAAAATAAAATAAATTAAAATAAAATAAAATAAAATAAAATAAAATAAATTAAAATAAAATAAAATAAATAAAATAAAATAAAATAAAATAAAATAAATAAAATAAAATAAAATAAAATAAAATAAAATAAAATAAAATAAAATAAAATAAAATAAAATAAAATAAAATAAAATAAAATAAAATAAAATAAAATAAAATAAAATAAAATAAAATAAAATAAAATAAAATAAAATAAAATAAAATAAAATAAAATAAAATAAAATAAAATAAAATAAAATAAAATAAAATAAAATAAAATAAAATAAAATAAAATAAAATTGTATGAATCCAGCCAGTCTTCCTGAATCTCCAAATCATACTGTATATCCATCCTAAGATAAAATACAGGAAATAGGATAAGGGCAGACTAGATGGACCATGAGTCTTTTTCTGCCATCAATCTTCTATGTTTCTAAATTCTAATCTAAAACCGTTGACAGTTAAAATCATTCAACCCGATTCATCCAATCACAATCAAACTATGGAGCAGAATGCCAACACTCAGCTGCCCCAAGGCCTGCTGGCAGAGGTATGTTTTTAAAACCTTACGAAAAGCCAGGAGGGTGGAGGTGGTGCAGATCTCTGGGGGAGGAGTTGATTCCAAAGAACCGGAGCGGCCACAGAGAAGGCCCTTCCCCTAGGCCCTGCCAGGCAACATTTCTTGGCTGACAGAACCTGGAGAAGGGCAACTATGTGAGATCTGACCAGCTACTTGGGTGTTTGAGGTTGAAGACAGTCCCATAAGTAATCAGGTCCAAAGCAGAGGTGGGCTGCTAAGGTGGAACAGTGACAAAATAGAGCCTCCACCCTCCCTGTGGTTTCCCCAATCGCACGCAGTATTTGCTTTAACATTGATTCCGATGGGAAAAATTGCTTCTTCTTATAAACTTTTCTACTTAATGTTGTGGTTAGCTCTGGCACAGCTCCTGCCCCAAGGAATGTGCAGGTGGATGTGGGGGAAACATCCACATGCCGCAGGCCTGTTTTGCTCCCAATGGAATCTGCCGACAAAGCCTCCTCTGACCAAGGAAACGTGAGTGACAGGGAAGAGGGGAGTTTGTCAGACAGCCCAGGAGGAGATCAATCATCTGTATCATCCCTGGATTCTGAACAAGAATTAATGACACATGCGTAGAGTGATGCATAGGAGACAACAACTGAAGGATTATTACAAGGGAAAATGAGGCCACCTGTGGTTGGGTGGGGCTGCTGTAATTAGTGCTATAGATAAAAGTGCAACCTGGTATTTTAGCCTCATGGCAGTTTATCTGATTCATTGTTTCGTCAAGATCGTGGTTTTTGTGCTGTTCAAGATTGTGTGTGGACTCTCTGGACTTTAGAATTGGACTCAATTTCCCAGTTGTTGGGTGAGCAATTGGATTGCATTTAACCTGTGCCTTGTGTGTACCAGAAAATCCCTTTGACAATTAAAAAGGGAGCTGTTTCTGTTTTTCTGTTTATAAAAACTTTTGGGTTTTCCTTTTATCGTGTGGTGTGTGTTTTCCTGGACTAATTATCCTGTAATTACGGGCGGTTGAAACACGCCGGCAGAACACTTAAGAATCTGGCCATGGAGCGAATTAGAATAGAATAGAATAGAATGTTATTGGCCAAGTGTGATTGGACACACAAGGAATTTTTCTTGGTGCATATGCTCTCAACGTACATAAAATAAAATATACATTTGTCAAGAATCATGTGGTACAACACTTAATGATTGTCATAGGGGTCAAATAAGCAATGAAGAAGCAATATTAATAAAAATCTTAGGATATACACAACAAGTTACAGTCATACAGTCAACATGGGAGGAAATGGGTGATAGGAATGATGAGAAAAACTAGTAGAATAGAAGTGCAGATTTAGTAGAAAATCTGACAGTGTTGAGGGAATTATTTGTTTAGTAGAGTGATGGCGTTCGGGAAAAAACTGTTCTTGTGTCTAGTTGTCTTGGTGTGCAGTGCTCTGTAGCGACGTTTTGAGGGTAGGAGTTGAAACAATTTGTGTCCAGGATGTGAGGGGTCAGTAAATATTTTACCCGCCCTCTTTTTGACTCGTGCAGTATACAGGTCCTCAATGGAAGGCAGATTGGCAGCAATTGTTTTTTCTGCAATTATGATTGTCCTCTGAAGTCTGTGTCGGTCCTGTTGGGTTGCAGCACCAAACCAGACAGTTATAGAGGTGCAGATGACAGACTCAATGATTCCTCTGTAGAACTGAATCAGCAGCTCCTTGGGCAGTTTGAGCTTCCTGAGCTGGCGCAGAAAGAACATTCTTGGTTGTGCTTTTTTGATGATATTTTTGATGTTAGGTGACCATTTTAGGTCTTGAGATATGATAGAACCTAGAAATTTGAAGGTCTCTACTGTTGATACTGTGTTGTCTAGTATTGTGAGAGGTAGAAGGTTGGAAGGGTTTCTCTTAAAGTCTACCACCATTTCTACGGTTTTGAGTGTGTTCAGTTCTAGATTGTTTTGGTCACACCACAAGGATAGTTGTTCAACTTCCCGTCTGTATGTGGATTCATCATTGTCTCGAATGAGACAATTAAGAATAATTAAGTTCGTAAGTAGAGATACCACTGTAGATGAGTGAGTGAGTGAGTGAGTGAGTGAGTGAGTGAGTGAATACATACATACATACATACATACATACATACATACATACATACATGCATGCATGCATGCATACATCAGGAACCATTCCAGGAATAATATGTCAACATTTGGAAGAGCCAACTGGATTCCTGTGAGCGATGGGTTGGCAGAAGCAATGCACTTGGGGCCATTATGTATGGAGGAAGCATTAGCTGAATGGAGAGCGATATATTCCGCTGAAAAGAGAAAGCCATTTTCACTGGTGCTGGTAAGATGTGCAAAAACGTATCGTTTGTTTCCTGTCCGCTCTACTAACCTCTATTTATTCATGCTTATTTGGCAGGAGACCAGACTGATCTTTCGTTGTTGTTGTTGTTGTTGTTTTCAGGAGGTTATTAAGAAAAGAGGCTGCATTAATAGGAAAACAGTAGGACAGAAATGAATAGAAATTCATTTTCTGCTGGAAGTGATGGTTTTGGATAGGCGCGTGCCACCCGTATTTATCTCTGCTTGTCTTAATGATGGATAAACCTCTCAACGCTCTGTGTTAAGGGTGTCTTTGATATGTATCTGGTCCCAGCATGATAAAACTCACAGGGAAACTGTTCTGTCAAGCTCTCTGGTAGAATCCTCCCAAAAATGCACAGATACAATTTCAGACACAAAAACGTTTGAAAATTCAAAACAATGTTCTTTATACCAAAAATGCAAATATACAGAGCACTCTTTTTGTATAGAAAAGAGCACTCGTCTCCAAACA
The DNA here is from genome assembly GCF_031021105.1 of Erythrolamprus reginae. Lineage (NCBI taxonomy): Eukaryota > Metazoa > Chordata > Lepidosauria > Squamata > Dipsadidae > Erythrolamprus > Erythrolamprus reginae. Next base: position 9,096,305 of record NC_091952.1, on the reverse strand, counting down.
AATTGGTAATTTGTACAAGTCCCTTATCAGTTCTGTGATACTTAGCTTGCAGTTGTGAGGCAATTCACAGTCCTTCTTTCACAAAGTGAAACACACTTTGCTCTGGTTTAGTTTCAAACCGGGGGAAAATCAGCACACATAAAGATCAAAGTCAGCAAAGCAGTCATGAAACACAATGATCAGATAATCCTCCACAATAGCCAAACCCACAGGCTGCTATTTATAGCAGCCTCACTAATTACCACAACCCCACCCAACCACAGGTGGCCTCATTTTCTTTGATAATAATCTCTCAGTTGTTGTTGCCTATGCATCGCTCTCCGCATGTGTGGCTGTATCATTAACTCTTGTTCTGAATCCAAGGAGGAGCTAGATAATTGATCTCCTTCTGAGCTGTCTGCCCCACTCTCCTCCTCCCTGTCACTCATATCTTCTTGATCAGAGGAGCCTTCATCATCAGATTCCACCAGGGGCAAAACAGGCCTGCAGCATGTTGATGTCTCCCCCACATCCACAGTCCTTGGGGCAGGAACTGGGCCATAGCTAACCACAACAGAAACAGAGAGGAAAAACATATTCATCATGAGCTAAACAATTAGCTTAGTGTTTCTCAATATTTGTTTGTTTGTTTGTTTGTTTGCTTGTTTGCTTGTTTGCTTGTTTGCTTGTTTGCTTGTTTGCTTGCTTGCTTGCTTGCTTGCTTGCTTGCTTGCTTGCTTGCTTGCTTGCTTGCTTGCTTGCTTGCTTGTATGTTTATTGGATTTGTATGCCACCCCTCTCCGAGAACTCCGGGCGACTCACAACATATATGAAAAAACATAGTGGTACATCTAATCCAATTAATGTAATTAAAACCACTTTAAAAATCGTAAAATAATTTAAACCAATTTATAATCACTCATTCCATAAAACGCACTCAAAAACACTCGTTGGTCAGGGGGTAAGATCTAATGACCCCAGGCCTGGTGACAAAGATGAGTCTTTAAACTTTTTCAGAAGGCAAGGAGGGTGGGGGCAGTGCGAATCTCCAGGGGGAGCTGTTTCCAGAGGGCTGGGGGCCCCACAGAGAAGGCTCTACCAGGTTGTAGAGATGACTAAGCTTACTCAAGAATTACAGGATAAAGATAACAAGGAATTCCACAATACCTGGGACAGGTGGTATGTCTGGATAAACAAAAAAAAGTATACAAATATTTAAAATTTTGATTGCAAATACACATTCAAATGAAAAAGGAGAAAAATAGATATAAAAACAAACTGCTGTCAAATGTAAATATAGTTACTTTAATGAACCACTATACCACAAAATAAATATAGTTGAAACAAAAAGAAATATAGAGAAATAGATACTGATCATTTAAGGAGATTAACGTGCACTAGTAACTAGGAAATAAAAATATCTTGCTGTACAGCAGGTACCCATTCTAAGTTCTGATACCAAAGCTACTCAAATGTATAAAGCATAATGCTTTATTATGTCTTGTTTGTATGTATGTGTTCTGTCGGGCTCTCTGGTTGACTCCTCCCAAAAATTCACAGGTACAAATTTCAGACACACACACGTTTGAAAATTCAAAACAATGTTCTTTATAATGAAAATTCACTTAAACTAAGCCCTCTTTTGGTATAGCAAAGAGTACTCGTCTCCAACCAAACTAGTAATTTGTACAAGTCCCTTATCAGTTCTGTGATACTTAGCTTGCAGCTGTGAGGTAATTCACAGTCCTTCTTCTTTCACAAAGTGAAACACACTTTGCTCTCGTTTAGTTTCAAAGCGGGGAAAAATCAGCACACAAAAAGTCAAAGTCAGTAAAGCAGTCACGAAACACAACAATCAGATAATCCTCCACAATGGCCAAACCCACAGGCTGCTCTTTATAGCAGCCTCACTAATGACCACAGCCCCACCCAACCACAGGTGGCCTCATTTTCTTTGATAATAATCTCTCAGTTGTTGTTGCCTATGCATCACTCTCCGCATGCGTGGCTGTATCATTAACTCTTGTCCTGAACGGCAGGAGGTGTTCTCAGAGGAGATCTGGTCCTATGCCATGTAGACCTTTATATAGTGGGGCAGGGCCCCCTGGGGGCCATGGAGCGATGCCAAGGAGTGCATGACCTTGGGGAATATGCTCCTTTTTTGCCACAGGGAATGGGGGTTTTTTGCACCAAAAAATAGCACATAGCATAGAGCAGGAGATATGAAGTGCATATCACAAATTCTTAAGAGACACCATAGAGAAATATTTAACAGGGATGAAAAGAGAGGAGGAGAGAGATGGAGATAATAAGACAAACGTAAGTCTCCCGAAAGCTAAGATGAGGAAATATGATGAAGCATATGTAGCGCTTGGCTTCACTGTGACTACGGTGGGAGACGAGGAAAGACCAGTATGTTTACTGTGTCTAAAAATGTTGGCAGTGGACACCATGAAGCCAAATAAATTAAGGCGTCACTTAAACACATTATATCTCAATCACACTGATAAGCCACTTGCATTTTTTTTCAGCAAAAACATGTGGAATATTGCAAACAATTATCCCGGTGGAGAGTGGGGGGAGAGTAGAAATGTTTACTTAGAAACATAGAAACTTAGAAGACTGAAGGCAGAAGAAGACCTCGTGGTCCATCTAGTCTGCCCTTATACTATTATTTGTATTTTATCTTAGGATGGATCTATGTTTATCCCAGGCATGTTTAAATTCAGTTAATGTGGATTTACCAACCACGTCTGCTGGAAGTTTGTTCCAAGGATCTACTACTCTTTCAGTAAAATAATATATTCTCATGTGGCTTGTGATACTTCTTCCTGGGGGGTTTGTAACATAAAATAATTAAGAAACACTGAACTAGCTGAATGTGGCCAGTATTGGGTTCCTATTTGTGAGGGGGGGGGGGGAATGGCGCTACGGCAGCGAAAATTTATTTTTATTATTATTCACCTCACTTCCTTCCTTCAGCAGCGACTTTCCTCCTCTTCTTCCTCCTCCTCCTCCCTCCCAGATTCCGAGCTTTTAAAAAAATATTTTATTAAGTTTCATATTTTAAAAAGATAGAGATAAGAGGGGGAGTATGGGTCAAAAGAGAAAAAGGTAATAAACAGGTAATTACATCATTGTGTAAATAATTCTGTTATACATGAATAATTATAAACGATATAAGTAATTATCTTGAGAGAAGAGTTACATTTCGTGACACTAGATACATAATGTATTTACAGCAGATTCGGTCCGGTTGTGATGTCACGTTGTTGCTGGGTGATTCTTGTAATAATGATAATAATAATTTATTAGATTTGTATGCCACCCCTCTCCGAAGACTTGGAGCGTCTTTGGACCCATTCAATTTTTTCAATATCTTTTTGTAGGTGTGGTCTCCAGAACTGAACACAGTATTCCAAACGGGGCCTCACCAGCGCTCTATACAGCGGGATCACAATCTCCCTCTTCCTGCTTGTTATACCTCTAGCTAAGCAGCCAAGCATCCTACTTGCTTTTCCTACCACCTGACCGAATTGGCTGAATACCACCTTTTTTCTTAGGGAATCCCTTTAGGAAGAGATCAGCATAGATTCCATCATTTTTAACAGGGATATCCCATCATTCTGGGGTTGTTTTTTTTTCCTTTTGGAAAATGCCCTTGGTGCAGAATTCCTTGATCCTTAAAGTGACTAATCCAGAAAATCTTCCTGGATCAGTTAACTCATTCTTTGAAGAAAATTATTATTATTATTATTATTATTATTATTATTATTATTATTATTATTATTATTATTTAGATTTGTATGCCGCCCCTCTCTGTAGACTCGGGGCGGCTCACAACAGTGATAAAAACAATACATGGTGTTGTGATTCAGTCTGAGGCTCCTCAGGGAACGGCTGGAACTCTGCCGGCTCCATGCTCAGAGGGGGAGGACGAGGAACAGGAAGAGGAGGAGGACCAGGCAGACGGGGAAGAGGAATGTCAGGACAAGGAGGAGGGGGAACAGCCTGAGACCCCCGGGGGGGAGCTCTCCCCAGCGAGTAGCCTGGAGTCATTAGATGAGAATGCACAAGCCATCATAGATATGAGGCAGAGAAGGGCAGCACAAAGAAGGGGACAATTAGCCAGGTATTTCCATCCCTAATAGGCAACAGCTGGGTTTGGGTGTGGTTCTCCTCAGAAAGGTTGAAAAGGCAGGCCCGCCCTTCCTGTATTGTGGAGAGTTATCTTTTGGGAGTCCTGTGACCTTGCTTCGATCCTTGGCGTCTCTGATTCTGGCTTGTGGCCTCGAAGGCTGAAAACTTGGGGGAGGCGTGGGTTTTATTATCTACAGTGGTGTGTGTGCCAGCAAGAAGCCTGTTGTATTGTCTGGCCGTCATGACTCTTCTGTGAAGCTTCATAGCATTCCAGTTTGTAAGAACAGTTTTTGTTCTCTGTGTTTGTTTTCAAAGATATAAAGTGACTTTGCTTTTTACCAGCGTGTCTGGATACTCTTTTTAGTTGCTGTTGGCGTCTGGGGGAACCCAGACAGAACAACATGGTAACAAATCTAATAATTAAAATCTAAAATAACAGTTTTGCATTACAAAGTCTAAAATAAAAACCCCAATAGATAAAATACATACATACACACATATACATTTCTACTCTATTTGTTCCCCTTCACCATTTCATCCGTGTTTCCCTTTTTATTTTTCTTGATTTGTTTTCCTCGGCGGCTCCATGTGGACAGAATGCTAATGCAACTAAGTTATTTCATCAAGGGAACAAGGTTTTTTTTTTCCACCCTGTCATGTTGGAACTTTATCTGCTCCTTCCATAGCCATTCAGTCGTGATTTTATCTTGTCAAGTAAGGGCTCCCTGCAGACCTCAAGTTAAGTACGCTTTAAAAAAGAGAAAGAGAAAAAGAAAGGAGCATTTTTCACAGTAGCCTTGCATTCCTTTCCTTTTCCTTCCTTTGAAGGGTGAGAGAAAAAATCACGCCGTTTTACAATCCAAAGGGCAAGCTGTTATATAGAAGGCAGCAAATTATCTACGTATTTTTATTTATGTTCGGGCTTCATAGCTCTCCGTTCCCTCAATAGATAGGGTTTAATTACTTTGGCATTTACTGATCCAACACAATGCATTAGCAGAATCTTAAAACCATCTTAAAGCTATTAAGCGAGCTGGAGATTTAGGCTAATAATGTGTCAGCATTTGAGTTTCCAAGAACTCATCATCGGAAACATGGCTACAAATTCACGAGAGAGCAAATAAGCTCCAATAAAAGAGAATATTTGAGGCGTGGGGTTGAACAGCAGGAGTCCTAGGTGCTGTCTGAACTTGGTTGTTTGCTGGCAGGTGTTTTGTTACCCAACTAAATAGCATCATCAGTGTGAGTGAGTATGGGGTTTATTCCATTTATTTATTTTTATTTATTTATTCATTTGTCCAATACACAAGTACATAGGAAGAAAATAGACATGTGATAATATAAAAAGGGTGAAAGTGGGCTTAGAGGAGAGGATATATGACAGGAAGAGAATATATATGATAGGTGAAAGAGAGGAAAGACAATTGGACAGGGGACGAAAGGCACACCAGTGCACTTTCTGGCCTCTTAGGAACCTGGAGAGGTCAATCGTGGAGAGTCTAAGGGAGAAGTGTTGGAGGTTAGGGGTTGACACAATTGAGTCCGGTAATGAGTTCCATGCTTCGATAACTCGATTGTTGAAATCATATTTTTTACAGTCAAGTTTGGCGCGGTTCATATTGAGTTTGAATTTATTGCGTGCTCTTGTATTGTTGCGGTTGAAGCTGAAGTAGTCATTGACTGGTAGGACATTGCATCATATGATCTTGTGGGCAATACTCAAATCATGTTTCAGACGCCGTAGTTCTAGGCTTTCTAGGCCTAGGATTGTAAGTCTATTTTCGTAGGATATTCTCTTTCGAGTGGAGGAGTGAAGGGCTCTTCTGGTGAAGTATCTTTGGACATTTTCAAGGGTGTTGATGTCTGAGATGTGGTATGGGTTCCAGACAGATGAGCAGTAATCTAAGATGGGTCTGGCAAAAGTTTTGTAGGCTCTTGTGAGTAGAGTGAGATTGCCTGAGCAGAAGCTGCGTAGGACCAGGTTAACAACTCTAGAGGCTTTTTTGGCGATGTTGTTGCAGTGGGCTTTAGCACTTAGGTCATTCGATATTAGTATTCCAAGGTCTTTTACAGAATGTGGGTTAGCCGTGAGAGGTTGTTTATTCAGTTCGTATGTGCGGTTAGGATTCTTTTTGCCATTTGTTGGTTGATATTTGTGCATTTGTTGGTTGATATTTGTGCATTTGTTGGTTGATATTTGAAGTTGCCAGGTGTTAGACCAGTCTGAGACAAAGTCCAAGTCTTTCTGGAGGGTGAGTGTGTTATCAGTGGTGTTGAAAAGTTTCACATCGTCGGCAAAAAGAACACAGTTGCTTTCAATATGGTCACAGAGATCATTGATGTAGAGAATGAAAAGAGTAGGACCTAGTACGCTTCCCTGGGGAACACCGCTTATGACAGGGGCGGGGGTGGAGATGGCGCTACCAATTTTGACAATTTGTTGCCTATTTGACAGGAATGCAGTAATCTAGTTGTGGAGGAATCCTGAGATGCCATAGGATTTGAGTTTTACGAGTAGTTTGTCGTGGACCACTAAGTCGAAGGCTTTGCAGAAGTCTATATAAATTGCATCGATGGATTTACCTTGGTCGAAGAGGGTAGTCCAAATGTTTTTGCAGTGAAGTAGTTGTCGGTTGCAGGATAGTTTCTTTCTGAATCCAAATAGTTTGTTTGAGAGTAGGTTATTAGATTCTAAGTAGAGGGTGATTGATTGATTTATGATTGATTCCATGATTTTACAAGGGACGCAACAAAGAGATATTGGTCTGTAGTTGTCCACTAGTGAAGGGTCTCCTTTTTTGAAAATGGGGATGACTATTGCTTTTGATCATAGCTGGTTTCCCTGCCAGCTTGGTGGCGGTATCATTTTCTGATTGTTTGTCTGGTGATAAGCAGGGATTAGCAGTTGGTTATTGGTTGCTGAAAAGGTCTATTTGTGTCCTTTGTATATTTTTAATGTCTGTCTGCTGAATGGTGTGTAAACGTGCTTTATCTCAGTGTGTCTATCGATGGCTGGTTTCTCGGAATGCCAAGCTTCCAAGAATTCCCTAGCCAGCTAAACAGAGAATAAACCCGCACACACCCTCACGACTAGTGGGGTAAGGAAACAAGCAAACAACCAGACTCGGAAAGTACCAAGGATTTCAATACTTACTTACGTCAGTTCTTAGAGATGAATTGAATAATTTGATGGACGTCTTCAATATAGAATAGAATGGAATATTTTATTGGCCAAGTGTGATTGGACAGACAAGGAATTTGTCTTTGGTGCATATGCTCTCAGTGTACATAAAAGAAAATATACATTTGTCAACAATCATGAACTACACTTAATTATTGCCATAGGGGTCAACCTATTTCCTTTTCTCTCTCCCTTCCTCACTACATAAACAAAGAGCAAACCCCACTCCCTTTTGGCACTGATGATGTTACCAAGTTGGGTAATGAAATGTCTGAAAGAAAACAACCAAGCTCAGAGAGCACCAAGGCCCCCACATTTATTTATATTTGTATTTGTATTTGTGTATTTGTGTATTTGTGTATTTGTGTATTTGTGTATTTGTGTATTTGTGTATTTGTGTATTTGTGTATTTGTGTATTTACTTGTGTATTTACTTGTGTATTTATTTGTGTATTTGTGTATTTGTATTTATATTTATATTTATATTTATATTTATATTTATATTTATATTTATATTTATATTTATATTTATATTTATATTTATATTTATATTTATATTTATATTTATATTTATATTTATATTTATATTTATATTTATATTTATATTTATATTTATATTTATATTTATATTTATATTTATATTTATATTTATATTTATATTTATATTTATATTTATATTTATATTTATATGCCGCCCAACTCTCAAAGGACTCTGGGCGGCTTACAACAAAGACATCTAAAAAACAGTTAAAGGAACAATTAAAACTCCTTTCTAAAAACATTCGCATCTTTTTTGGCCGGATCTAAAAGATTTATCATTTGCTCAATGGCTCCAGGCCTGCCGGCAGAGCCAGTTCTTTAATTCTTTCTGGAAAGCCAATAGGGTGTGGGCTATATGGATATCGGGAGAGAGCTTGTTCTAGAGAGCTGGTGCCACCACAGAGAAGGCCCTCCCCTGCAACCCTGTCAGCCAACACTGCTTATCCAACGGGACCCAGAGAAGGCTGACCCTTATCAGTCGTGGGGGGCTGTGCAGCAAGAGGCGGTCCCGAAGATGATATTATTATTATTATTATTATTATTATTATTATTATTATTATTATTATTTATTGGATTTGTATGCCACTCCTCTCAGGAGACTCGGGGCAGCTAACAGCAATCATAAAACAGCATATAATAATAATCCAATACTAAAAACAGTTAAAAACCCATTATTATAAAAACCAAACATACATACATACCATGCATAAAATTGTAAAGGCCTAGGGGGAAAGAGTATCTCAATTCCCCCATGCCTGGCGGCAGAGGTGGGTTTTAAGCAGCTTACGAAAGGCAAGGAGGGTGGGGGCAATTCTAATCTCTGGGGGGAGTTGGTTCCAGAGGGCCAGGGCCACCACAGAGAAGGCTCTTCCCCTGGGTCCCGCCAAGCGACATTGTTTAGTTGACTGGACCCGGAGAAGACACACTCTGCGGGACCTAACTGGTCGCTGGGATTCGTGCAGCAGAAGGCGGTCCCTGAGATAATCTGGTCCGGTGCCTGATAGTTTGGGCCTAAGCCATGTAGAGATTGATCGGTTGGTTGGTTGGTTGGTTGGTTGGTTGGTTGGTTGGTTGGTTGGTTGGTTGGTTGGTTGGTTGGTTGGTTGGTTCGTTCGTTCGTTCGTTCATTCATTCATTGGATTTGTGTGCTCCGCAAGGACTCAGGGCGACTCACAACATATAAACATATCGTCAGGCATGGGGGAATTGAAATTTTTTCCCTTCTCCCTAGGCTTATAGAATTTATACATGGTATGCTTCTTTGTATGATTGGTCTTTTAAATTGGGGTTTTTTTAGATTATTTTTTAATATTAGATTTGTTACATTGTTTACTTTGTTGTTGTTAGCTGCCCCGAGTCTTTGGAGAGGGGCGGCATACAAATCTAATAAATAAATAGATAGGTAGGTAGGTAGGTAGGTAGGTAGGTAGATAGATAGATAGATAGATAGATAGATAGATAGATAGATAGATAGATAGATAGATAGATAGATAGATAGATAGATAGATAGACAGACAGACAAACAAACAAAACAAAACAAAACAAAATAAAATAAAATAAAATAACAATGCAATCCAAATCCAAATCCAATTAATATAGACCCAATAATCTAAACTGAAATCCCATTATTAAAAAAAACAATCATACCACTCAACACAACATACATGTCATTCATCGGCCTAGAATCTAATAGCCCCAAGCCTGGTGGCATAGATGAGCCTTTAGACTCTTATAGGTGATAACCAACATAAAGGAGTTAAAATGATTTCTAGAAGCAGCCCTGGAGGCTTGTCCTTCCTTCCTTTTAAAAAGAGATTGGGACTTGGCAGAAATGCAACCGCAAGAGCTTTTTCCGGCGTGGAAGCAATGACTGGGAGAGGCTGCCTTCTTAATGTCTACTAGGCACCTACAGCTTCTGTCTTGGGAGAGTCCTCTACTCACCTGCACCAGGAGAACTGCTTCCTAGTTTGGAAGAATTTGAGAGACAAATCAGCGGTTCCAAAAATAGAAAGGGACCAGGGGGAGAAGGCAGACATGGTGATTGAAAGATCAGTTGGATCAAACCTGTCTAACACGTACAGGCACTCCAAACAATTTCTTTTGGGAATCTACTTTAAAACTCTTCTCTGAGAATCAGCAAATGTACCTGGGTTGCATCTGTTTCAAGACTCTTCAAAAAGAAAAGCAAGGTTGAATTTGGATTCGTATATCAACCTAGCATATAGGATGGTAGAAGCAAGAGACACCAAAATGAATAAATTTATTTATTTATTTATTCATTCATTCATTCATTCATTCATTCATTTATTTATTTATTAGATTTGTATGCCGCCCCTTTCCATAGACTCGGGGGGGATCACAACATAGTAAAACAATTCATAACAAATCTAATAATTTACAATTTAAAAATTTAAAGAAGTTAAGAAAACCCCATTTTTAAGCAGACATACCTACAAACATACCATACATAAATAATATAGGCCCGGGGGAGATATCTCAATTCCCCCATGCCTGACGACAAAGGTGGGTTTTGAGGAGTTTACGAAAGGCAAGGAGGGTAGGGGCAGTTCTAATCTCTGGGGGGGGGCTGGTTCCAGAGAGTCGGGGCCGCCACAGAGAAGGCTCTTCCCCTGGGGCCCGCCAACCAACATTGTTTAATTGACGGGACCCGGAGAAGGCCCACTCTGTGGGACCTAATCGGTAGCTGGGATTCGTGCAGCAGAAGGCGGTCTCGGAGATATTCTGGTCTGATGCCATGAAGGGCTTTATAGGTCATAACCAACACTTTGAATTGTGACCGGAAATTGATCGGCAACCAATACAGACTGCGGAGTGTAACATGGGCATTTTTGGGAAAGCACATGACTGCTCTCGCAGCTGCATTCTGCACGATCTGAAGTTTCCGAACACTTTTCAAAGGTAGCCCCATGTAGAGAGCATTACAGTAGTCAAGCCTCGAGGTAAATGAATGAATGAATGAATAATAAATTAATTAATAAATACACAGACACTGACACACAAATATATACATACACATACACAAACACATGCACAAATACATATACATACACAGTAATGGGCAGCCAACATTTTTACTGCCACACTGTCTCTGGGTGCGGCTTATTTTGTGGGTATGTGACTAGGTAGGAGTGGCTTGAATGATCATCATTGTATAAGTGTAGTTAAACACTTGTTAATCATCATTGTTTAAGTGATCAGCATTGTTTAAGAAGAGAAGGATTTAGGGGTAGTGATTTCTGACAGTCTCAAAATGGCTGAACAGTGCGGTCAGGCGGTAGGAAAAGCAAGTAGAATGCTTGGCTGCATAGCTAGAGGTATAACAAGCAGGAAGAGGGAGATCGTAAGCTCCTTAAAACCCACCTCTGCCGTCAAGCATGGGGGAACTAAGATGTTCTTTCCCCTTGGGTCTCTTCAGTTTATGCATGGTATGTCAGTATGTATGTGTGTTTTTTATAATAAGGGTTTTTAGTTGTTTTATTATTGGATTGCTACATATTGTTTTTAGCACTGTTGTTAGCCGCCCCGAGTCCGCGAAGAGGGTCGGCATACAAATCCAATAAATAAATAAATACATTGTGATCCCGCTATATAGAACGCTGGTGAGACCCCATTTGGAATACTGTGTTCAGTTCTGGAGACCTCACCTACAAAAAGATATTGACAAAATTGAACGGGTCCACAGACAGGCTACAAGAATGGTGGAAGGTCTTAAGCATAAAACGTATCAGGAAAGACTTAATGAACTGAATCTGTATAGTCTGGAGGACAGAAGGGAAAGGGGGGAACATGATCGAAACATTTAAATATGTCAAAGGGTTAAATAAGGTTCAGGAGGGAAGAGTTTTTAATAGGAAAGTGAACACAAGAACAAGGGGACACAATCTGAGGTTAGTTGGGGGAAAGATCAGAAGCAGCGTGAGAAAATATTATTTTACCAAAAGAATAGTAGATGCTTGGAACAAACTCACAGCAGACGTGGTTGGCAAATCCCCAGTAACTGAATTTAAACAAAGATGGTTTTCTTTTAAAATATTATTTATTAATTTTCCACTTTTTAAAAGAGAAAACACAATAGTAAGTACAGAAAAAAATCAAAGAAAATTAAATTAATAGTAGTATATATGCCGTACATATGTAGTATGGCCGTCAATCTTCTATGTTTATATGTAATAAATAAACCCACTCAGTCCCTGGAATGGGCCTATGCAATGAAAAACACTGTTTGTTTGTTTGTTTGTTTGTTTGTTTGTTTGTTTGTTTGTTTGTTTGTTTATTTGTTTGTTGGTTTGTTAGATTTGTATGCCGCCCCTCTGCGCAGACTCGGGGCGGCTATCAACAGTAAAAAGACAATATAAACCAATCTAATATTAAAAGTAATTTTAAAACCCCCAATTTAAGGAACCAATCATACATACAGACATACCATGCATAAATTTTATCAGCCTAGGAGGAAGGGAATATTTCAATTCCCCTATGCCTGACGACAGAGGTGGATTTTAAGAAGCTTACGAAAGGGCAACAACCTTGTTGGGGGCAACTCTGATATCTGGGGGGAGTTGGTTCCAGAGGGTCGGGGCCACCACAGAGAAGGCTCTTCCCCTGTGTCCTGCCAAACGACATTGTTTAGTCGATGGGACCCGGAGAAGGCCAACTCTGTGGGACCTAACTAGTCGCTGGGATTCGTGCGGCAGAAGACGATCCTGGAGATATTCTGTTTTTGGAGGCAACAACCTTGGAAAATATTAAGAGAAAAACATATGCACTGAAAGGTAGAATGGGAAAAAAAGGGAAGGCAATTAATCTTTCACGCAGACAGATCTGGAGGAAGAGATAAGATTTTTATAGAAGCTGAAGAGGGACGATAGGCATCTCACAGACTCTGGAAGGGAAAATTCTAGGCAACAAACTCTACTACAAAGTGGAGACTCAGTGGGCCTTTCTTTGATGTTGGAGCCACTAGCTTGTTGGGTGGGAACAAAGTAAATCAGCCTTACACCTTCATTCCAACAGCTTGTGTTAGAATCTGAACTGTGAACCTGGGCTATTAGTTACCGACGGGGCAGCACAGCTGCTTAAAACATGAAAGACATGCAGCTATGCGCGTGAAACTTTATCTCACCGGAGATGTATATAAAAAGGAACGAGGCCTTCGATTGCATCGTTTCCCCTGCCGTCTTGATTCTTTTCAGACTTCCCTGCTGAAATTTTGGGAGTGCATATGCAGTAGTTGTACATCTAACAAACAAAGGAAAAGAGTTCAGGCTTTGTCAGCTTTCTCCAGTATACCAGACCGATGAGATAATTCTACTGTATTGTAAAGGCTGCATTAACAGAATCTTGAAAGTTTGAAAGTACAAATCTCCCATTGTCTCCTTTACAAACCGAGGAACTAGGGTCTTGCTGGGGAGAAGCAGATATAGCGGGAGCCATGGAGCTAGCCGTTCCAGGGGAAGGAGGGATCGTTGCTTAATAACAATCCTTTCCTTGGGCTCCATGAGCTCACCCCAGGGAACTGGTGACGAGTGTAATTATGGCCCTGGGCTCAGGCTGTTGCTCCTCAATGCCAGGTTGGTGGTAAATAAAGCTCTCCTCGTCTGGGATTTGATCCTGGATGAGGAGGCCGACCTGGCATGTGTGACTGAAACCTGGCTGGGCCCAGGGGGAGGAGTTCCTCTCTCTAAAATCTGCCCAGCCGGGTTTCAGATATGGCATCAGCTTTCACCCCAGGGAAGAGGGGGGAGAAGTGGCTATAATAGCCAGAGAGAACCTTTGCCTGTGTAGACTCATTGCTCCAGAGATTGCGGGTTGTGAGTCCCTCCTGGTGAAGTTGGACTTAGGAGTTCAGGTGGGCTTGTTGCTCACATACCTGCCTCCCAGCTGCATGTCAACAGCCCTGCCTGTGCTGCTCGAGGAGGTAGCCAGGCTGGCGGTGGGGTTCCCCAGACTTATTGTCTTGGGGGACTTTAACACTTGTCTTGGGGGACTTTAACACTTGTAAGAGCTCATATTAAGACTTACAAAGTGGCACTCAAGGCAGCAAGATGCGCATATCATGCCGCCGTGATTGCATCAGCTGAATCCCACCCGGCTGCTCTGTTTAGGGTGACTCACTCCTTTCTTAACCAGGGGGGAGTTGGGGTGCCCTTGCAGAGTAGTGCCGAGGATTTTAACACGTTTTTCACTGATAAAATAGCTCAGATCCGAGTGGACCTCGACTTCAATTGGAAAACAGAGTCGACTGACAACGAGGCAGTCAAGGTGACTGGGGCCTTTTCTTGTCCACCTGTCTGAGAAGAGTTTGATCTGGTGACACCTGATGAAGTGGACAAGGCCATTGGAGCTGTGAGTTCCGCCACCTGTTTGCTGGATCCGTGTCCCTCCTGGTTGGTTTTGGCCAGCAGGGAGGTGACACGGATCTGGGTCCAGGAGATTGTCAATGCTTCTCTGGGGAGGGGGTCCTTCCCGGACCCCTACAAAGAGGCACTTGTGCGCCCCCTCCTCAAGAAGCCTTCCCTGGACCCAGCCATTCTCAACAACTATCGCCCAGTCTCCAACCTTCCCTTTATGGGGAAGGTTGATGAGAAGGTGGTGGCGCTCTAGCTCCAGCGGTCCTTGGAAGAAGCCGATTATCTAGGCCCTCAACAGTCAGGATTCAGGCCCGGCTACAGCACAGAAACTGCTTTGGTCGCGCTGATGGATGATCTCTGGCGGGCCCAGGACAGGGATTTATCCTCTGTCCTGGTGCTTCTTGACCTCTCAGTGGCTTTCAATACCATCGACCATGGTATCCTTCTGTGCCGGCTGGAGGGGTTGGGAGTGGGAGGCACTGTCCTTCATTGGTTCTCCACCTACCTCTCCAGTCGGTCGCAGTTGGTGTTAGTGGGGGGTCAGAGGTCGACCTCTAGGCTTCTCCCTTGTGGGGTCCCTCAGGGGTCAGTCCTCTCCCCCCTACTATTTAATATCTACATGAAACCGCTGGGCGAGATCATCCAGGGGCATGGGGTGAGGTATCATCAGTACACTAATGATACCCAGTTGTACATCTATACCCCATGTCCAGTCAACAAAGCAGTGGAAGTGATGTGTCAGTGCCTGGAGGCTGTTAGGGTCTGGATGGGTGTCAACAGACTCAAACTCAACCCTGGTAAGACGGAGTGGATGTGGGTTTTGCCTCCCAAGGGTAATTCCATCTGTCCGTCCATTACGCTGGAGGAGGAACTATTGACCCCCTCAGAGAGGGTCCACAACTTGGGCATTCTCTTCGATCCACAGCTCACATTAGAGAACAATCTTTCAGCTGTGGCGAGGGGGGCATTTGCCCAGGTTAGCCTGGTGCAGCAGTTGCGGCCCTACCTGGACCGGGAGTCACTGCTCACAGGCACTCATGCCCTCATCACCTCGAGGCTCAACTACTGTAATGCTCTCTACATGGGGCTACCTTTGAAAAATGTTCGGAAACTTCAGATCGTGCAGAATGCAGCTGCGAGAGCAATCATGGGCTTCCCTAGGTATGCCCATGTTTCACCAAAACTCTGCAGTCTGCATTGGTTGCCGATCAGTTTCTGGTCACAATTCAAAGTGTTGGTTATGACTTATAAAGCCCTTCATGGCATCGAACCAGAATACCTCCGGGACCGCCTTCTGCCACATGAATCCCAGCGACCAGTTAGGTCCCAGAGAGTTGGCCTTCTCCGAGTCCCGTCAACTAAACAATGTCTGCTGGTGGGACCCAGGGGAAGAGCCTTCTCTCAACAGTTCACTTGAAAGATGATGATCATTTAAGCCACTCCCACGTGGTCACATGACCAGCAAGCCACTCCTACCCAGTCACATGACCCTTAAGCCACACCTACAAAATAAGCCACACCCCACGGTGTGGCAATAAGAACTTTGGCTGCCCATTACTGGTTACAAGATCAAAATTTGGAGGCTTGACAACTGGCATGAGGGGTATCTATGATAGTCACTGGGTCCCCGGGGTAATGCGTATTACATTTTGTGATCTTGGAATTTGGTTACGTTAAAGAAAATGTCGAGTTGCAGCCATTTTAACAAGGCGAAGCATCCACTGGAGAATTAATGCCTTTTGCCATTGTCCTATAGAAATTGGAACAGAAGGAATAAAATGTCTTTATTTCTTAATGTGACCTAGTTTCGCCCTGGAGGACAAGGTTATATTATGATGAAAAATTCGAATCTGAAGAGGGACATACAGAATCAAAAGCTTTCTCCCATTCTTGAACAAACAGTATAATTCAAATATTGGGAGGGGAAAAAATAGGTTTTTGACAAAGTACCCATCGTAGGCTAAGAAGACAGGGCTGACCACAAAAAATCAGTACAGTGGACACAGTCATATAAATAGTCCCAATATTTTATTTAAATTGTATTTATATCCTGCTTTTATTATTATTATTTTTAAAAAACTCAAGGCGGCAATTGTTTATTTATTTACTTACTTACTTACAGTGTTCCCTCGATTTTCGCTGGTTTGAACTTCGCGAATAGCCTATACCACGGTTTTTCAAAAAATATTAATTAAAAAATACTTCGCGGTTTTTTCCCTATACCATGGTTTTTCCCACCCGATGACATCATATGTCATCGCCAAACTAATAATTTTTTGCAAATAAATAACAAAAAAAATAATTATTGTTAATAAATAATTATGTTTATAAATATCAGGATAAGTGTCTTATTCAATGGTGAGTACCAGTAATAATGGTGCGTAAATGGTTGTTAAGGGAATGGGAAATGGTAATTTAGGGGTTTAAAGGGCTAAGGGAAGGCTTGTGATACTGTCCATAGCCAAAAATGGTGTATCTACTTCCGCATCTCTACTTCGCGGAAATTCGACTTTCGCTGGCGGTCTTGGAACGCATCCCCCGCGGAAATCGAGGGAACACTGTACTTACTTACTTACTTACTTACTTACTTATTAGATTAGTTTGCCGCCCCTCTCCGCAGACTCGGGGCGGCTGTGCCTGATATTCCTTCCTCCTCCTATTTCCCCCCAAACAGTAGCCCTGTCATGTGGGTTCAGGGGAGAGACTGTGACTGGCCCACAGTCACCTAAACTGGCTATTCATGTCTAAAGCGGGATTAGAACTCTCGGTTTCCAGGTGATCTTCCAGCCAATTTTCATGCCTAAACTGGGACTGGAATTAACAGCCTCCTGGTGATTGGCCCAAAGTAGAGAAGCTAAGTAGGATGCTTGGCTGCATAGCTAGAGGTATAACCAGCAGGAAGAGGGAGATTGTGATCCCGCTATATAGAGTGCTGGTGAGAACACATTTGGAATACTGTGTTCAGTTCTGGAGACCTCACCTACAAAAAGATATGGATAAAATTGAACAGGTCCAAAGATGGGCTACAAGAATAGTGGAAGGTCTTAAGCATAAAACGTATCAGGAAAGACTTCATGAACTCAAGCAGTAAAGTCTGGAGGGCAGAAGGAAAAAGGGGGACCTGATCGAAACATTTAAATATGTTAAAGGGTTAAATAAGGTTCAGGAGGAAAGTGTTTTTAATAGGAAAGTGAACACAAGAACAAGGAGGCACAGTTTGAGATTAGTTGGGGAAATGATCAGAAGCAACGTGAGAAAATATTATTTTACTGAGAGAGTAGTAGATGCTTGGAACAAACTTCCAGCAGACGTGGTTGGCAAATCCACAGGAACTGAATTGAAACATGCCTGGATAAACATACTGTATTTCCATCCTAAGATAAAATACAGGAAATAGTATAAGGGCAGACTAGATGGACCATAAGGTCTTTTTCTGCCATCAATCTTCTATGTTTCTATGAAGTCACCACCTGACTTTTGTGGCTAAGGTAAATCTAGAGCTCACAGTAGTCTGGTTTCTAGGTCAGCGCCTTGTCCACTATGCCAAACTGGCTCTAATCCAGTTTCAACCTGGGGGTCGGGTCCCCTTTGGGGGTCAAAAGACTGTTTCACAGGGATCGCCTAGGACCATGGGAAAAGACAAATTTCCTATGGTGTTAGGAACTAAAGCTTCTATTTTGACGCCTTGGAACATATTTTTACAATCCGACCAATCAGGCGTTTACAGTGGGGGTGTCCCTCTGACCTCCCTACCAATCAGCTTAAAGCTCTGTTGGGAGAATTGGCACTAGACCTATGGTTGGGGTAAAAACATACTATTTAATTATTTCCTCTTTTAAAAGTAATTAAGTATCATACTAAGGTACTAGAGGAGAAAGGACAATTAAAAAAACTATTAAGTATTCAATAAATGATGCATAAACCTACTACCCTACTGCGTTCCCCATTCGTCCATCCGTCCGTCCCGTCCCGTCCGGTTCTCCCCCCCCGCCGCCCCCCCTGTCCTTAAAGATTCAGGCAACGCCTCCTGCAATCCCTTCCTTTCAAAGAAATACCTGCACCAGGTCTTCAAAAGGTGATAACAGGTCACACTTGCAAAGCACAGCCCTTGTAATCACGAATTTGAAGAGCGTCGCCTCTCCAGAGAACCTCGTGTGGAGTTCCTAAGTGCTGATAGAGCACAAGTTGGAAATGTGTTGGCTTTTGTTTGTTTTTCTCCTCTTTTAACATCTTATCAGGTATCAGGAAAGACTTCATGAACTCAATCTGTATAGTCTGGAGGACAGAAGGAAAAGGGGGGACATGATCGAAACATTTAAATATGTTAAAGGGTTAAATAGGGTTCAGGAGGGAAGTGTTTTTAACAGGAAAGTGAACACAAGAACAAGGGGACACAATCTGAAGTTAGTTGGGGGAAAGATCAAAGGCAACATGAGAAAGTATTATTTTACTGAAAGAGTAGTAGATCCTTGGAACAAACTTCCAGCAGACGTGGTTGGTAAATCCACAGTAACCGAATTTAAACATGCCTGGGATAAACATATATCCATTGTAAGATAAAATACAGGAAATAGTAAAAGGACAGACTAGATGGACCATGGGGTCTTTTTCTGCCGTCAGTCTTCTATGTTTCTATGTTTCTATCTTCTCTTGTGTCAGGTCAGCCTGCAGTTGAGCAGCCCCTCAAAAGACAACGTGTCAAACAGCTGTAGTTTCCCTGCCAGCTTTCTTAGTCCTCCAGCTCTGTTTTCTTAAGAGGTAAATCATTCCTTGTCAAGTCTAGCGCTTTCAATGGCATAAAAGTCATTTGTCAGATGACTCCCGTCAGGAGCTATTTCTTGCTTGTACAAGGGAGATACATGCTCCTTGAGTCAGCCCCTGCGCATGTCATCTGTGCTGACTGCTCCGGCAATCTCACACTACTAACCAGAGCACACAAAACTTTTGCCAGACCAATCCTTGAATACAGCTCATCTGTCTAGAACCCACACAACATTTCAGATATAAACACACTAGAAAATGTCCAGAGATACCTTACTAGAAGAGCCCTCCACCCCTCCACTCAGAACAGAATACCCTACGCAACTACGCTTAGAACTATGTCACTTTAAACACAACCTAAACATAGCCCATAAAATCATCTGCTACAACGTCCATAGTGTGAGATTACCGGAGCAGAAGCTACGTAGCATTAGGTTAACAACCCTTGAAGCCTTTTTAGCGATGTTGTTGCAGTGGGCTTTGGCATTTAGGTCATTCGATATGAGTATTCCAATGTCTTTTACGGAGTGAGGGTTGTCTGTAAGGTCAGCCTGCAATTGGTGTTCTGATTCTTTTTGCCAATGTGTAGGACAGAGCATTTTTGTGTTGAGATTTGGAATTGCCAGATGTTTGACCACACAGACACAAAGTCAAGGTCTTTTTATAGAGTACCTGTGTGATTGGTGGTGTTGAAAAGTTTGACATCATCAGCGAAGAGAACACAGTTACAGTGGTGCCTCTACCTAAGAACACCTCTACTTACGAACTTTTCTAGATAAGAACCGGGTGTTCAAGATTTTTTTGCCTCTTCTCAAGAACCATTTTCCACTTACAAACCCGAGCCTCCAAAACTGTAACTAGAAAAGGCAGGGAGAAGCCTCCGTGGGGCCTCTCTAGGAATCTCCTGGGAGGAAACAGGGCCAGAAAAGGCGGGGAGAAGCCTCTAAGAATCTCCTGGGAGGAAATAGGAAACAGGGCTGGAAGCCTCCATGGGGCCTCTCTAGGAATCTCCTGGGAGGAAACAGGGCCTCCACCCTCCCTGTGGTTTCCCCAATCGCACACATTATTTGCTTTTACATTGATTCCTATGGGAAAAATTGCTTCTTCTTACAAACTTTTCAACTTAAGAACCTGGTCATTAAATTCGTAAGCAGAGGTACCACTGTACTTGTAATGCGCAAAATCGCCAAAATCTCATGCTTGTGCACATCCTCACATGAAATTTGGTTTCTGGCACATGCGCAGAAGCCAAATCTCATGCCGATGCACGTGGGCACAGACTAGGGTCAGGGATCTCCACGGGAAGCGCACCAGAAATGGCCGTAAATGCAATCTGCCTTGCCTGAAGGAACGCCTGCCGCCTCCTTTTGTATCAAAACAAACCTCTCCACTTCTTCCCCAATCCATTTTCTGATCAGGTGGCACTGCCTGTCCTTGGAGGATGTGATTCACCATCCCTAAATCATGCCGGGGCTGCTGTGTAGAAACATAGAAACATAGAAGACTGACGGCAGAAAAAGACCTCATGGTCCATCTAGTAGCATGTCATTAGGCTCCGCTGCCCACATAGAGGGTCTGGGTGAGTGAGTAATCACCCGCTGGGGATGTTTTCTTAAATGGCACCCACTATTTCTTATCGGAGGGACCTCCCTCTCCATCACCTCGAGATTCGACTACTGTAACACTCTCTACATAGGGCCACCTTTGAAAAGTGTTCGGAAACTTCAGATTGTGCAGAATGCAGCTGTGAGAGCAATCATGGGCTTTCCAAAGTATGCCCATGTCACACCAACACTCCGCAGTCTGCATTGGTTGCCGATCAATTTCCGGGCACAATTCAAAGTGTTGGTTATGATGTATAAAGCCCTTCATGGCACTGGACCAGATTATCTCTGGGACCGCCTTCTGCCGCATGAATCCCAGCAGCCGATTAGGTCCCACAGAGTTGGCCTTCTCTGGGTCCCATCGACTAAACAATGTTGTCTGCCGGGTCCCAGGGGAAGAGCCTTCTCTGTGGCGGCCCCAACTCTCTGGAACCAGCTCCCCCCGGAGATTAGAACTGCCCCCACCCTCCTTGCCTTCCATAAACTCCTTAAAACTCACCTCTGCCATCCGGCATGGGGGGATTGAGGCATTCCCCCCCCCTCCGGCCTATACAATTTGTGTATGGTATGTCTGTGTGTATGTCTGGTTTAATAATGGGGTTTTTTAATGTTTTTATTTTATTTTATTAGATTTGTTATGAATTGTTTTATTGTATGTTGTGAGCCGCCCCAAGTCTACGGAGAGGGGCAGCATACAAATCTAATAAATAATAATAATAACAATAATAATAATAATAATAATAATGATGATGATAATAATAATAATAATGATGATGATGATGATGATGAAGATGATGATGATGATGATGATGATGATAATAATAATAATAATAATAATAATAATAATAATAATAATAATAATTGCATGGATGACATTGCTCAACCCACCACAAACACAGACCTTTCCGGGCATCGGAGAGACGGTTTTTCTTTCTTGGACGTGCAGATTGACTCATCCTTATTTTTTGCATTATTCTTTTCATCTGTGCATGTGCAAAAGCTGAGTTTCCAGCACTGTGCACGCATTGCCATCTTGTTTTCAGCTCTTTTAAATAAAAAATATATATCAGCATTGTGCGGCGCAGGAGGAAGCAAACTGGTAACATGGTAAATTAGAACCAGGGGTTCCTTCCACCAAAGAGATTAGCTAAAATACATAAAAACAAGAACTCAATATGTTGGAAATGTAATAAAACACAAGGCACCTTCTTTCACTGATGGTGGTCATCTCCAGAGATGAAAAAATACTGGAAAAAATTGAGTAACTGGTTGCAACAAATAACAAATATAAGAATAGAATATACACCAGAATATTTTTTCAACTTGATAATATGAGAGGGTTCTAGGCCAAAAATGTTAAATGTTTAATCCTGCACATAATAACAGCGGCAAGGATCGTATCTGTGCAGAAATGGAAGAATCCACAGCTACTGGAGGACAAAGAGATCATCAAGAAAATATATGAGTGTGGGGAGATGGAGAGACTTACCATGGAGCTAAACAATCAAAAAGATTCAGACTGCTATGCAATCTGGACAAAATGGTATTTATGGACTAAAAGAAGGAACTCACAACAAACGCTGGAATAAAACATCAAGATATATAAGAAAAGTTAAAGACAATGTAAATAAATATATATAATATATATTTGTATTATGGCTATTATAATATATGGCTATTATTAAAACAGCCGGGGGGCTTCTTGGCATTCTCCTGAACCCGAACCGGAAATTTTCGGGTTCGGGAGCCTGCCGAGAAGCACTGCTGCCCAACTGTCACCTTGTGATACAGCTGTGGGGCTTCTCGGCATTCTCCCGAACACCGAACCCAGAAGTTTGGCAAAAGTTCGGGTTCGGGTTCCGGAGGCCGCTGAGAAGCGCCCGGCTGTTTCAGAAGGTTACAGCCGTGTGGCGCCGCCCGGCAGAGCACCATTTTTGCAATCGCCGGCGGCGTTTTCGGCCGATCTGGGGGCTGAAAAGGAGGTGGGGAATCCCAATAGGGAATTCCATGGGCAGAGCTTTTGACGTCATGAAGACGTCCTTTCTGGAGGCCACTTTAGGGAGAACCCCGAGAAGCCCCCCGGCTGTTTCAGAAGGTGACAGCTGGGCAGCAGCGCTTCTCAGCGGCCTTCTGAACCCAAAAAGTTCAGGTTCGGGAGAACGCCGAGAAGCTCCCCGGCTGTTTTAAAAGGTGGCAGCCGGGTGGCGGCGCCCAGCAGAGCGCCATTTTGCGATCTGCGGTGGGTTCGTAAGCCTGAAAAAGTTCGTAACAAGAGGCAAAAAATTTCCAAACCCCGGGTTTGTATCTCGAGATGTTCGTATCACGCTTAATCTTTTCTTTTAAAAAAAAATTTATTTATTTATTTATTTATTTATTTATTTATTCATTCATTAATTCATTCATTAATTAATTAATTCATTCATTCGATTTTTATGCCGCCCTTCTCCTTAGACTCAGGGCGGCTTACAATATGTTAGCAATAGCACTTTTTAACAGAGCCAGCCTATTGCCCCCACAATCCGGGTCCTCATTTTACCCACTTCGGAAGGATGGAAGGCTGAGTCAACCTTGAGCCGGTGATGAGATTTGAACCACTGACCTTCAGATCTACAGTCAGCTTCAGTGGCCTGCAATACAGCACTCTACCTGCTGCGCCACCCTGGCTAATTTACTGATTATTAACTGATTATACTTTTACTGATTATTAACATTAAAAGAAAGACAAAACAAATACAAAACAACAAAAGAAATAAACAATACATAATCTATACAAACATAAAACTAACTTAAACACTTAAACGATCTATAATTTTGCCAACCTTTTCTTTTCTTTATCCTTTTTTCTGTTCCATTCATATTATTGTTGTATTGTGTATTTTATGTCCTTTTTTTAATGTATAGAATTAATAAAGATTTTTTTTAAAAAAAAAATAAAAAATAAAAAATAAACTATATTACAATTCTTTCCAGAATTCTCCAGACTGCGGGGCTCTGGGCTGTTTGCGAATTCTTAGAAAGGTCCCTTCATTAAGACCAGCAGTTTAAAAGAATCTGATGCAGAGGAAATATTGCCCTTCACTACAAAGTCTGACACAGTGAGGATACACACCTCACAGCGGTTAGAAAGGGGCGAGTACAAGTGCACTTGAGTGCCTTCCGTCCCTTGTCCTATTGCTCTCCTATATCTCCTATACCTTTCTTCTATTCCTATATCTCTTCTTGTATTCTTTCATTGATATGTTCTATTACTATATCTTCTTTTCTATTATTCCTTAGATATATTTTACTATGAGTATCTCCTCTATAACCTTCATCATGTATTTTACTATGTGTATATAGATATATACCCACTAAAACCCTCATTGTGTATTGGACAAAATAAATAAATAAAATAAAATAAATAGAAGATCCGTTGACAGGGCCAAAACAGGGCATTGTAATCACAGCAATCAAACCAGGTATTGTTTTGCAAGCCCCTTCTTCTGCCCAAGCTGAAGGTGAGTTGTCAATCACATTAGCGTTTCCCCGGAGTCCATCGCATAAGATTCACTTGGCACTTCAGGCAACACCTGGCATTAATCTTGAGACCGGGGTCGTCTGTCAAGCTGTTAATTTCTTCTGACAATGTCAGAGGAGGCTTCTATCCATCTCCTTCGCTGGTCTCCCCCTGGGGCAAAGCTTTAGTTACTGGAGCAATTGAAATAGTTGTTCGTGGCACCTGTCCTTCCAAAGTTTAAAATAAAGCAGAGGGTGAGGGACAGGGAAGCTAGACAAGGACACGAAAATTGCTTTTTCTTTCTTGCATCCTCCCATCAGATATCAGATCAGCTCTGCAATTGTTGGCGCTTTTGTGGAATTGATGTGTCGGTAGCTACAACTCCATAGTGGAGCATTTAATGAGAGTTGTTTAACCAAGGGTCTCCAGCCTTGGCATCTTTTAAGCCTGGTGGACTTCAACTCCCAGAACTTTAGTGATTGGCCCATGATCATCCAGCTGGCTTTCAGGTCCAAGGTGGGACGAGAACTCACCATCTCCTGATTACAATCAGGATTACATCTCCTGAAACTCTGGAGAAGATGCAAAAAAGAGCAACCAACATGATTAAGGGATTGGAAATCAAGACTTACGAAGAGAGACTGAGGGAACTGGGCATGGATAGCCTAGAGAAAAGGAGGGCCAGAGCGGACATGATAGCAGTCTACAAGTATACGAGGGGATGTCGCAGAGAGGAGGGGATCACTTTATTCTTCAGGGCACCAGAGGGCCGGACAAGGAACAACGGCTGGAAGCTGACCAAGGAGAGATTCAACATGGAGATAAGGAGGAACTTCCTGACGGTCAGAGCGATCAACCAATGGCACAACCTACCAGTGGACATTGTGAACTCCAACACTCTGGACATTTTTAAGAGAAGATTGAACTGCCACTTGACTGGTGTACTATAGGGTTCCTGCTTGGGCAGGGGGTTGAACTCGATGGCCGTCATGGTCCCTTTCAACTCTAACAATAAATAAATAAAATAAATAAACAATACTTGAAAATACAATGGTACCTCTTGTTAAGAATTTAATTCGTTCCATGACCAGGTTCTTAAATAGAAAAGTTTGTAAGTAGAAGCTATTTTTCCCATAGGAATCGATGTAAAATCAAATAATGCGTGCAAACCATAGTTCCCTCTAAGCTGAGCAGTGAGCAATCGCTCACTTAAAAATCATAATCAACTCAGAGTTTTCCAAACCTGCCCAGAAGCCGAGAGGGGAAGAGTGAGAGGGAAGGAGAGAGAGAGGAAGAGAGAGAAACAGATAGAAAAAAGAGAGGAAGGAAAAGAGGAAGGAAAAGAATGGGAGTAAGGAAGAAAGAAAATCAAAATCTAGTTTGAAACTAGCTCAACTATTTAAGTGGCATTTTGATATTGATAGAGTTGCCCTATTATGAGCTCACTGTTATAGACACACAGTACAGTATTTTATTTTGAAATTCTCTGAGGCAAAACAGGGTGGGTTTTTTATTTGTTTGTTTGTTTATTTATTTATTTATTTATTTTTTCTGTGCCGCCCAGTCCCAAAGGGACTGCCACTCAGACACTATACTTTTCCGCCCCCCCCCCCCAAAAAAAAAAAAAATAGAGGGAACACTGGTGCAAACCCATTCAGAAAGAAATAAAAACTTGGAATTTGGGTGGGAGGAGGAGGAAGAAGAAGAGGAGGAGGACAGTCGCTGCCGAAGGAAGAAGGTGAGGTGAGGCAACCTCGCGTTGGATGTATGGAAGGCAGCGCGAGGGAGTCACCACAGCGGAGTGATTTATTCTATCTCCAAGCACCCAGAGAAAGTAAAATGCTTTGTTCGCTCTGCACTGGCCAAGGCTCCTTAAGTGCCACTGAAAGTTTCATTAATTCTTGTTCAGAATCCAGAGATGATACAGATGATTGATCTCCTCCTGGGCTGTCTGCCAAACTCTCCTCCTCCCTGTCACTCAGGCCTCCTTAGTCAGAGGAGACTTCGTCGGCAGATTCCACTGGGAGCAAAACAGGCCTGTAGCATGTGGATGTCTCCCCCACATCCACCTGCACATTCCTTGGGGCAGGAGCTGGGCCAGAGCTAACCACAACACCGGACATTCCCAAAACATATGCCTTATCTGAACACTCGTGTCAACAAGTATTCTTAACATTCTGCTGAAAGTATGCAAGTTGAGCGGGTATGTGATACCACTCATGTAGTATTTTCCTTCTCATTTCCCTAACCCTTATATTCTTATTTTTCCTTATATTCTCCACTATATTCTTCATCTCTTGCATATTTACTTGTAATTCACTTTGCCACCATTTAGTGGATCCTTGAATCACACACCCATCTGCCTGCAATAATATCTTATAATTCCCTCAACACTGTCAAACTTTTTACTAAGTCTGCACTTCTATTTCTACTAGTTTTTTCTCATCATTCCTACCATCCTTTTCCTCCCACTTAGGACTGTAGGATTGTAACTTGTTGCTTGTATCCTAAGATTTTTATTAATGTTGATTGGCTCCTTATTCCTTATTTGACCCATATGACAATCATTAAGTGTTGTACCACATGATTCTTGATAAATGTATCTTTTTCCTTTATGTACGCTGAGAGCATATGCACCAAGACAAATTCCTTGTGTGTCCAATCACACTTGGCCAATAAAATTCTATTCTATTCTATTCTATTGTGCCTACTGTCCCTGTCCTTCAGTCCTATTATTAGATTAAATTAGATTAGATTTATTGGATTTATATGCCGCCCCTCTCCATAGACTCGGGGCGGCTCACAACAATGGTAAACAATACATAGTAACAAATCTAATATTTAGCAATCTAAATTGCAGTTTTAAGTTAAAAAATCCAAAAGAAACCCCAATATACAAAAAACAAGCACACAGTCGAATCATACGCAGAAACTACATGGGCAAGGGGGAGATGTTTCAATTCCCCCGTGCCTGACGGCAGAGATGGGTTTTAAGGAGTTTCCAAAAGGCAAGGAGGGTGGGGGTAATCCTAATCTCTGGGGGGAGCTGGTTCCAGAGGGTCAGAGCCACCACAGAGAAGGCTCTTCCCCTGGGTCCCACCAGACGATATTGTTTAGTCGACGGGACCCGAAGAAGACCAACTCTGTGGGACCTAACCGGTTGCTGGGATTCATGCGGCAGAAGGCGGTCCCAGAGATATTCTGGTCCGATGCCATGTAGGGCTTTATAGGTCATAACCAACACTTTGAATTGTGACCGGAAACTGATCGGCAACCAATGCAGACTGCGGAGTGTTGGAGTAATATGGGCATACCTAGGGAAGGCCATGATTGCTCTCTCAGCTGCATTCTGCACGATCTGAAGTTTCCAAACATTCTTCAAAGGTAGCCCCATGTAGAGAGCATTACAGTAGTCGAACCTCGAGGTGATGAGGGCATGAGTGACTGTGAGCAGTGACTCCCGATCCAGATTATCCTTTTTATCACCTCTTTATACCTTGCTATGTTAATACAAACTATAATTCTATACTTGTATTACAAATATATAAATAAAGTTCCTTGCGTGTCCAATCACACTTGGCCAATAAAGAATTCTATTCTATTCTATTCTATTCTATTCTATTCTTATATATATTACTTGCTTGCGCCTTGATGCCATCACTTTTTTCTCTTATTATTTTCTCTAACTCTATCTCCTCTCTTAATAGTGCTTCTTTATTCTCCCTTTCATTCAAAATACTTGAAAATTCTGAAAATAAAAGAGCGTATAAAAGAAATTTTAGCCATGAAGTATAAAGTCTGCCGTCACAAATGGGATAGAGAGTTTTTTGCTATAAAACAGAATAAGAAGAGGGGGTAAGGGAGCGGATGCTTTTATTTATCTTGTTTCTACGTCCAAGGATTATATTTAGTTCTACGGTGTTTACCTGCTGTTTTACAACCATTGCGTCGTGTGTCTCAAAGAGGCACAAATTAGTCATCGGTAAAAGAAGTGAAAGATGGCTTGAGACAAGCAATCTAATCCTTCATGGAGGTGGTTGGATGCCTCCACATGACAAGTCTATCTTGGCTATCAGTCAGGAAGATTGAGTGTTTGCTTGTTTGCTTGCTGGCTTGTTTATCAAATTTATATAGAACATAGAAACATAGAAGATGGATGGCAGAAAAAGACCTCATGGTCCATCTAGTCTGCCCTTCTACTATTTCCTGTATTTTATCTTAGGATGGATATATGTGTATCCCAGGCATGTTTAAATTCAGTGACTGTGGATTTACCCACCACGTCTGCTGGAAGTTTGTTCCAAGCATCTACTACCGTGTTTCCCCGATAGTAAGACACCCCCGATTGTAAGACGTATCGGGGGTTTCAGGGGGGTCGGCTAACATAAGCCGTACCCCAAAAGTAAGACATATGTCTTACTTTCGGGGAAACATGGGGGTACAGTAGAACCTCGACATACGTCCCCCCCGCCGTCGTCCCCCCCGCCGCCGCCTGCAAGGCGGCTCTCCCCGCTCCACACCTCCTTTATCTCTGGGTCTGCGGAGGGAGGGAGGGTTCCAGCCTTCCGAAGCGGCGCTGGGCGAAAGGGGGCGGGCGGGCAGTGGCGGAAGGTGAGAGGTGCCTCTTCGATATGCCGGAGAGCCAGAGAAGGGGGCGTCCGGCCCCCTCCACCCCCAGCAGAAGCCAAGGGGGGGGTCCTTTCAAGCGGTGCTGGGCAAAAGAGGGCGGGCGGCCAGCAGCAGAAGGCGAGAGGTGCCTCCTTCTCCGGCTCTACGGCATATCGAGTGCGCGAAGAGGCACCTCTCACCTTCCGCCGCTGCTGGCCGCCCTCTTTCGCCCAGCGTCGCTTCGGAAGCCGCCGAACACCGTCAGGGGGGTGCTTGGCGACCGCCTCTCCGCTCGCCAAGTGCCACAGGGAAGTGCCGCTTGCCAAGCGCCCCCCTGATGGCATTCGGCGGCTTCCGAAGCGATGCTGGGCAGCAGCGGCGGAAGGTGAGAGGTGCCTCTTCGCGCGCTCGATCTGCCGGAGAGCCGGAGAAGGAGGCACCTCTCACCTTCTGCTGCTGGCCGCCCGCCCTCTTTTGCCCAGCGCCGCTTGAAAGGACCCCCCCTTTCCACCCCTTGGCGGCGAGGCGAGGGGCGCATGGGGAGCTGCCGGAAAGGAGGCGGGCGAAGGAGGGCGCAGCTCCGGCCGCTCGCCTCGGAGCCGGTTGGCCTCGCTGGCCACTTGCAGCCGAGCCTTGGCAGGGGAAGAGGCGGTGGCGCTGGTGACTCGGCTGCAAGCGGCCTGCGAGGCCGACCGGCTCTGAGGCGAGCGGCCGGAGCTGCGCCCTCCTTCGCCCGCCTCCTTTCCGGCAGGCGTCGGCCTTGACACGTGTCCACCCACCCGGCGTCTCCGAAGCTTACCGGTCTCTGGCGGGTGCCTTTCGGCAGGAGAAGCCTTCGCCGGGCTGCTTCGCTGCTTGTTCCCTGACGACGGACAATGTCCGGCCGGCTTAGCCGGGATGGGCAACACGGCATCCGCTTGAGACGCCGGCGGGAGCAGCGGGAGCAGCAGGAACAGCAACATTTGGATCAGACGGAGGTGGCGGTGACGTATGGAGGGGGGCGGCGGGGAACAAGCAGCGAAGCAGCCCGGCGAAGGCTTCTCCTGTCAAAAGGCGCCCGCCAGAGACCGGTAAGCTTCGTAGACGCCGGGTGGGCGGACACGTGTCAAGGCCGACGTGTGCACCGGACGCGGCTGCCACATCATGGCAGGGCCTGGACGGGGCGGGCAGGCAGGGATGCAGATGTGTCTCTGTGTGTTTGTGTGTGGGGGGGAGGGTGCTTCAGGCTCTTTGTCCCCCCCCGGTGGGTAAAAATGAAGACCCAGATTTTTCAAGAAGATTTTTAAAAATACTACTTTTTACCGGACACGGGTGTTGCGGGTTCGGGTAGGTGGGTTGGCCGGGTGGGTCTTATTTTTTCCAATATAAGACATACCCCGAAAGTAAGACATAGTGGGGCTTTTGGGGGTAAAAAGAAAGTAAGACGCTGTCTTACTTTCGGGGAAACACGGTACTCTTTCAGTAAAATAATATTTTCTCACGTTGCTTCTGATCTTTCCCCCAACTAACCTCAGATTGTGCCCCCTTGTTTTTGTGTTCACTTTGCTATTAAAAACACTTCCCTCCTGAACCTTATTTAACCCTTTAACATATTGAAATGTTTCAATCATGCCCCCCCTTTTCCTTTCTCTCCTCCAGACTATACAGATTGACTATACAGATTGATATGGCTGCCCAACTCGCATAAAGTGACAGCAAAATTTCCTGGCAGACCAGGCATTCTAGATCAGCGCGGGTGTCAAACTTAAGGCCTCAAAGCTGGATCCGGTCTGCAGATGCTTAGATCTGGCCCGCGGGGCAGCGCTGGAAACAGCGAAGGACTGGCCTGAAGTACCTCTATCAGTGAAAAATGAGTTTGGGAAGGAGCTCCATTTTCGCTGGCAGAGGGTTGCAGGAAGCCGTCGCAGCCAAAAATGGAGCTCAGGAGCCCTTTTTCACTAGCAGAGTGCTTGGGCCACCACAGGTGCCCCTGGCATGATTGACGTCAAGCTGGCCGCACCCACTCTTGACACACATCCCTCTTCAGATCAAACACAATCTTGATCCGTCCCTCAATGAAAAGGAGTTTGACACTACTGTTCCAGAGTGAATGTTTCACATTCGGGAAATTTTTACTCCAACTACAGTGGTTCCTCTACTTACGAACTTAATTAATTCTGTGACCAGGTTCTTAAGTAGAAAAGTTTGTAAGAAGAAGCAATTTTTCCCATAGGAATCAACGTAAAAGCAAATAATGTGTGCGATTGGAGAAACCACAGGGAGGGTGGAGGCCCTGTTTCCTCCCAGGAGATTCCCAGAGAGGCCCCACGGAGGCTTCTCCCTGCCTTTTCTGGTCCTGTTTCCTCCCAGGAAATTCCTAGAGAAGCTCCACAGAGGCTTCTCCCTGCCTTTTCTGGTCCTGTTTCCTCCCAGGAAATTCCTAGAGAAGTTCCACAGAGGCTTCTCCCTGCCTTTTCTGGCCCTGTTTCCTGCCAGGGGATTCCTGCCTTTTCCGGTTACAGTTTCAGAGGCTCAGGTTTGTAAGTGGAAAACGGTTCTTGAGAAGAGGCAAAAAAATCTTGAACACCCGGTTCTTCTCTAGAAAAGTTTGTAAGTAGAGGCGTTTGTAGGTAGAGGTACCACTGTAAATAATTTGAGCCCACAATCTGGAACCCAAAAAAATCAACAAATAATATGGTGCTCCTGTTAAATTGCAAAGCCATCCTTGAACTCAAGTTAAAAAATAATTACACAAGGACATGACTTTCTTTGCGTTGCAGACAAAAAAAACAACCCCAACACCAAGAACTCGCAGACGGTCAGGGAATCACACCACTCTAAAGCAATTCATAAAAATTGATGGGTTGTGGAACAGGGCTTGAAGAATATACAGTGTATTAATAACCTGGCATCTTTAAATGCTCATAAATCAAAAAATAGATTTTGGAATGGTGAAAGGGAGCATTTTCAAATATGCCAATCATGACAGGCAAGGTAAATTATTTCATCTTTTTTTTTTTTGCACATATGGAAGTGTTGTTGTTATTGTTTTGTGAGATATGGATTATTTAAGAAGGAACATAAACCTCCATTCAGCTGTCTAATTGTTACAAAATGCAGCGATAACTCATGAAGTTGCAGTCTTGGGAGGGACATTCTAAAAATGTAAAGAGCATAAGGTTTATTTTTAAACAAAAAAGCCATCAAACCCATTTAAACCAGAAGAAATAAAACCAAAAAGAAACTAGGCACAAAGTCTGACCCAATGCTAAAGAAAAGAATGAAACAATAACCTAAATAGCAAATTTATTCAGGGTAAAGAAAAGAGGTCAGTTTTAAGATTTTGCCATTATAGATAGTCCTTCATTTAGAGCCATTTGTTCAGTTATCATCTGAAGTTACGACAGCACTGCAAACAACTAGGTCTCACAGTTATGACTGTTGCAGCATCCCACACAATTGTGTGTTTAAAATTTGGGCATTTGGCACCTGGTATGTATTCATACTTTGGCCAGTTAATGAGTCAAAACACATTTCCCAAATAAATTTTCTCTGGGTGTTGCCGTAAGGCAACACTTCTTTTCAACAAATCCTTATTTATTTGTTTGTTTGTTTGTTTATTATTCATTCATTCATTCATTCATTCATTCATTCATCCAGCCATCCAGCCATCCAGCCATCCAGCCATCCAGCCATCCAGCCATCCAGCCATCCAGCCATCCAGCCATCCAGCCATTCACTCACTCACTCACTCACTCACTCACTCACTCACTCACTCACTCACTCACTTACTTACTTACTTACTTACTTACTTATTCAATTTTTATGCCACCCTTCTCCTTAGACTCAGGGCGGCTTACAACATGTTAGCAATAGCACTTTTTAACAGAGGCAGCTTATTTTCCCCACAATTTGGGTCCTCATTTTACCCACCTCGGAAGGATGGAAGGCTGAGTCAACCTTGAGCCGGTGATGAGATTTGAACCACTGACCTACAGATCTACAGTCAGCTTCAGTGGCCTGCAGTACAGTACTCCTACCTGATGTGCCACCCCAGCTCTCTTAATTGGGATATCTTAATTCTTCCATCATTTCCAGGTAGAAATGTACAAATACCCAAGTATTAATTGGTAATCACTATTCATCTTTCATCTGTGAAAGTTGGACCATGAGGAAGGCTGATCGCCAAAGTATTGAGGCCTTTGAACTCTGGTGCTGGAGAAGACTGCAAGGTGATCAAACTGATCAGTCCTAGAGAAAATCAACCCTGATTGCTCTTTAGAAGGCCAGATCCTGAAGATGAAACTCAAATACTTTTGGCAACTTAATGAGAAGGAAGGACTCACTGGAGAAGAGCCTAATGGTGGGAACGATTGAGGGGGAAAGAAGAAGGGGATGACAGAGAATGAGGTGGCTAGATGGAATCACTGAAGCAGTTGGCATGAGATTAAATGGACTCCAGGGGATGGTAGAGGACAGGAAGGGCTGGAGGAACATTGTCCATGGGTTGTGATGGGTCAGACACGATTTTGCAACAAACAACAACAATATATTTGGGGATTTTGCTGCATCCTCAGGGATGTGGCTGTCACTTATGACCTTCTCAACCGGTTTGTGACAAGCATAGTCAATGCAGAAAGGTGGATTTGCTTAATGGCCATGTGATTCACTTAACAACAGCAGTAATTTCCTTAACAACTGTGGTCAAAAAAAGGTAATAAAATCAGGTACAGCTCACTAAACTTTGCTTAGCAACAGAAATTCGGGTTCCAATTGTGGCTGTAAGTCAAGAATTTTTTTTTTAAAAAAAGATGTTGAGACTTGAAAAAGTGCAGAGAAGAGCAACCAGGATGATTAGGGGACTGGAAGCTAAAATCTGTAAAGAATGGTTGCAGGAATTGAGTAGGTCTAGTTGAATGAAGGACTCGGGGTGACATGATAGCAGTCTTCCAATATTTGAAGGGCTGCCACAGAGAGGAAGGGTTCAACCTACTCTCTAAAGCACTTGAAGACCAGACAAGGAACAATGGATGGAAACAAGGAGAGATTCAACCGAGAAATGCAGAAAAAGTTCCTAACAGTGAGAACAATCAAACAATGAAGCAGAAGATGCCTTCAGAAGTTGTGGGAGCTTCTTCACTAGAGGCTTTCAAGAAGATACTGGACTGCCATTTGTCAGAAATGATGTAGGATCATCTGCTTGGGCAGGGGGATTGGACTAGATGACCTACAAGGCCGTTTCCAACTCTGTTAATCTGTTCATTAGCTGTGGTTTTAGATGCACTTTCCATGGTGCTGAAATGTGTGACCCAATTGTGATCTCTCCATGGTGCTGAAAGGTGTGGTCACAATTGTGATCTCTCCATATATTTTTTTTGCCATGCCCCACCCAAACATCTCTAAAATCCTGATGCCCCCCTGCCATGACATATACTTCTAACAATTCAAAAAGTGAACTACCACACATGCAGAGGAAGCCTGAAAGGCCATTAATTTACTTTAAACAATTGCCCCCATTAAAAATAAAGTTATCCCCCTGTGTTATGTGGGCCCACATTGAGAACCAGGGCATCAGATCCTCAGTTTAATCATAAACCAAATTTGTTGTTGAACACAAGAAAAAGACTTCATGATCCAGCTAGTCTGCCCTTATATTATTTCTTGTATTTTATCTTAGGATGGATCGATTTTTATCCCAGGCATGTTACGGTGGATTTACCAACCATGTCTGCTGGAAGTTTGCTCCAAGCATCTTTCAGTAAAATAATATTTTTTCATGTCGCTTCTGATCTTTCCCCCAACTAACCTCAGATTGTGCCCCCTTGTTCTTGTGTTCACTTTCCTATTAAAAACACGCCCCTCCTGAACCTTATTTAACCCTTTAACATATTTAAATGTTTCGATCATGTCCCCCCTTTTCCTTCTGTCCTCCAGACTATACAGATTGAGTTCATGAAGTCTTTCCTGATACGTTTTATGCTTAAGACCTTCCACCATTCTTGTAGCCCGTCTTTGGACCCATTCAATTTTGTCAATATCTTTTTGTAGGTGAGGTCTCCAGAACTGAACACAGTATTCCAAATGTGGTCTCACCAGCACTCTATACAGCGGGATCACAATCTCCCTCTTCCTGCTTGTTATACCTCTAACTATGCAGCCAAGCATTCTACTTGCTTTCCCTACCGCCTGACTGCACTGTTCACCCATTTTGAGACTGAACAGTCTGGGTGAAATTAATGGCTTGCCACACTATCTACAGAAGGCCTGATGTTTATGGGAACTTGGGAGGGGTGATTTTCATGAGGAAACAGGTGCAGCCATAAAGCATTCTTTCGAGTGGTTCAAGGCCATCCTATGCCCACCCACCTGGGCGGAAGTAGAGGAAGGATTTGCCATGCTGGCACAATTTGAGTGGGCAATGTGACAGTTTTGTGGGTGGGGGATGGGGGACGTGAACTTTCAACTGGATGGGAAACTCAGATTCGAGTTCCTCAGTGTAGGTGCCAGGATGTTTCCAGCAATAAATTGGAACTTTGAGGAGTACTTTGACTTGGACTCTGATTTAGGCTGGATGCTACCTGGAACCTTGACAACAAGGGCTTAAACTTTCAAGTGGGTGAGGTATCTCTAACCACTTCAGATTCAGGATTCACCCAAATGTGCCGACGTGGCTGCCTTAATAAACTTAAACTTTGAACAAGCAATTGCCTCGGACTCTGATTTAAATTTTAATGCTATTTGGAACCCTGAGAAACTGTCTCCTTTAGCAACAGGAATGTTGGGCTCCCTTGTGGCCATAACATGAGGACTGCCTGTTCTTTTCCACCATGAAATGCTTCAACCCTTAGTCTATCCATGGTTGACCTCTCCAGATTCTAAGAGGTCAGTAAGGGGCGTGCATAAGTAC
Organism: Erythrolamprus reginae; assembly: GCF_031021105.1. NCBI lineage: Eukaryota > Metazoa > Chordata > Lepidosauria > Squamata > Dipsadidae > Erythrolamprus > Erythrolamprus reginae. The sequence continues at coordinate 9,060,742 of NC_091952.1, read as the reverse complement.
ACCAGCGTGCCTTAGGTCTCCTGTCCTACTGTCTCTCCTATATCTCTTTATATGTCTTTCTTCTATTCCTATATTTTTCTTCTATTCTTTCATTGATTTATTGTATTCCTATATCTCTCTTCTAGTCTTTCATTGACTTAACTTACTATAAGTTTATCCCATGTAACCTTCATCATGTTTTGGAATAGATAGGTAGGTAGGTAGGTAGGTAGGTAGGTAGATAGTGTTGTGATTCCGTCCGAGGCCCCTCAGGGAACGGCTGATCTTCTGTCGGTTTCCTGCTCAGAGGGGGAGGATGAGGAACAGGAGGTGCAGGCAGACGAGGAGGAGGAATCCCAGGCTGAGGAAGAGGGGGAACAGCCAGAGGCCCCCGGGAGGGAGCTCTCCCCAGCAAGCAGCCTGGATTCCTTAGAGGAAAATGCACAAGCAATAATCGATCTGCGACAGAGAAGAGCAAAACAAAGAAGGGACCAATTGGCTAGGTACTTTCAGCACTAAAGAGGCAACAGCTGGGTTTTGGTGTGGTGCTCTCTGGAAAGGCTAAAAGGCAGACCCACCCTTCCTGGCTTGTGGAGTATTATCTTTGGGAGTCCTGAGACTTGGCTGTGATCTTTGGCGTCTTGGAATTCTGGTTTGTGACTTTGAATACTGAAACCTTGGGGGGGAAAGGTGGGGGTCTTATGCTCTACAGTGGTGGGTGTGCCAGCAAGAAGTTTGCTGTATTGTCTGGACATCAGGACTCTGCTGTAAAGTCTCCTAGCCTGCCTGTTGGGAAGAACAGGTTTTTCTCTGTGTTTATTTTTCAAGCTATAAAGTACTTTTGCTTTTACCAGCGTGTCTGGCTGTTTTTTCCAGTTGGTGTTGAGGTCTGGGGGAACCCAGACAGAACAGATAGATAGATAGATAGATAGATAGATAGATAGATAGATAGATAGATAGACAGACAGACAGACAGACAGACAGACAGACAGACAGACAGACAGACAGACAGACAGACAGACAGACAGACAGATAGATAGATAGATAAAATACTTGAGAGAACATCAGAGGGAGAAAACTACCCACCCCCAATTCCAACTCTTGTGTTATTTCCGGTTAAGGGATGCAACCAACCAACCAACCCAGAAGCTTAAAGAGAGATGGGAGCTGGCTTTGAGAGGGGCCAACTCAGCTCCTTAAGTTCCAGAATTGCCATTAATCCAAAGTGATTGCTGTCAGACAACATTCTTCTGCCTCAGTTCCCTATTGCCACTGGGACCTTCCACTTCCAGATCCTGATTCCAATAATCTTGTCTGAACAAGATCCTGCATTTGAGATTTCAAAAAAAAAAATAATGCTCTGAGCAGTCGGGGCTTGTGCATTGCAGGCTGTTTTTCATCACAAAGTTGTGAGTCAGCAACTGCAGAGAGAGGGGGAAGGACAATTAGGAGGGAACTTTTTTTTGAAGATGGGGAAGTTTAGAAAAAAGATGTTGAGATGCTAGAAAGACTGCAGAGAAGAGCAATCAAGATGATTATGGGGACTGGAGGCTAAAGCATAGGAAGAACAGTTGCAGGAATGAAGAATCAGGGGAGACATGATAGCAGTGATCCAATATCTCAGGGGCTGCCACAAAGAAGAGGGAGTCATACTCCAAAGCACCCAAAGGTAGAACAAGAAGCAATGGGTGGAAACTAATCAAGAAGATAAGCAACTTAGAACTAAGGAGAAAGTTCCTGACAGTTAGAACAATTGATCAGTGGAACAGCTTGCCTCCAGAAGTTGTGAATGCTCCAACACTGGAAGTTTTAAGAAGGTATAGGGTTTCCTGTCTGAGCAGGGGGTTGGACTAGAACAGTGTTTCCCAACCTTGGCAACTTGAAGATATCTGGACTTCAACTCCCAGAATTCCCCAGCCAGCATTCGCATGCATGGGATAGAAAAGGTGGATAGAGAAAAATTATTTTCTCTATCACACAATACTAGAATGAGGGGACACTCCATAAAGCTCATAGGTAAGAAAGTGAGGACAAATAAAGGGAAATATTTCTTCACCCAGAGGGTCCTTGGTTTATGGAATTCACTTCCAGAAGAGGTCGTGACAGCTGTCAGCCTGGATAGCTTCAAGGCAGGATTAGACAGATTCATGGATGCCAAATGTATTGGTGGTTATTGAAACGGATGTCCATGTGCCGCCTCTATGTTGGCAGGGTTCTCTTGGGTACCATTTGTTGGGAATCAAGGGAAAGGGAGGGTCTTGCCTTCTCTTTCTGCTCAAGATCCCCATGGACAATTGGTGGGCCACTGTGTGACACAGAGTGCTGGACTCGATGGGCTTTGGCCTGATTCAGCATGGCTTTTCTTATTTATTTCTTTTATTTATTTATTGGATTTGTATGCCGCCCCTCTCCAGAGACTCAGGGCGGCTAACAGCAACATGAAACAGCATATAACAATAATCCAATACTAAAAACAGTTAAAAACCCATTATTATAAAAAACCAAACATACATACAGACATACCATGCATAAATTGTAAAGGCCTAGGGGGAAAGAGTATCTCAATTCCCCCAAGCCTGGTGGCAGAGGTGGGTTTTAAGCAGCTTACGAAAGGCAAGGAGGGTGGGGGCAATTCTAATCTCTGGGGGGAGTTGGTTCCAGAGGGCCAGGGCCGCCACAGAGAAGGCTCTTCCCCTGGGTCCCGCCAAGCGACATTGTTTACTTGACGGGACCTGGAAAAGACCCACTCTGTGGGACCTAACTGGTCACTGGGATTCGTGCAGCATATTCTTATGTTCTTATTGTATGTTTGCAGGGTAGTTCTTGACTTACAAGAGATCATTTTGTGACTGTTTGAAGTTAGAACAGCCCTGAAAAAAGTGATTACGGCAGTCTTCCACACTTAGGACCATCGCCATGGTTATGTGATTTATCTTTGGATGCTTGACAACTTACTCACATTTATGACAGTTGCAATGCCCCAGGGTCATGTGATCGCCTTTTGCAATCTTCTGACAAGCAAAGTCAATGGAGAAGATGGATTCATGGAACAACCGTGTCACTAACTTAACAACGGCAGCAATTCGCTTAACAAAAGATAGCAAGGAGGGGTCATAAAATGGGGCAAAATTCACTGAACGCCTGTCCTGCTTAACAACAGAATTTTGGGACTCGACTGTGATTGTAACTTGAGAACGAGCTGGTACATCTGTACATTTTGCATTTTTTTATTGACCTCTTGCTTGCTATAAAGCTCTATAATGTTTTACCATTTTAAAAACAGAGATATTTCAGGAGGTTTGCACCATAAATTATTCTTTAAAAAAAAAAATTGTAAGCAATTTCAGTTTATTGTATCTCTACATCTTGGCTTCGGTTAGTGAAAAAAAAGATAGAAATTGAATGGTAAATAAAAGGAATCCATGAATAATGAGCCAATAAACTGAAGGCTTCAGTCAACCCTGGATGCTGCGGGTCATTCAAATCGTTCTCAAAATCCTCCCATTTGAAAATAAGTCAGGCAGAGTGACGAACAAACAATGTGACCCTATTTCTGAGATCTTTTCTATAGGGTTTTTTTGGTTGTATTTTAATGTGTAGTTTTAATAAATTAATATATTGTAATTTTTTTTCTAGTTGTTATAATACCTGTAAGCCACCCAAAGAGTTACCTTGTGGGGGAAACAGGTGGCACAAAAATTAATATCCCACAGAGTTGGCCTTCTCCAGGTCCCGTCGACCAAACAATGTCGTTTGGCGGGCCCCAGGGGAAGAGCCTACTCTGTGGCGGCCCCAGCCCTATGGAATCAACTCCCCCCAGAGATTAGAACGGCCCCCACCCTCCTTGTCTTTCGCAAATTACTCAAGACCCACTTATCGCCAGGCATGGGGGAGTTAGGATATTCCTTCCCTTAGGCCATTACAAGTTATGCATGGTATGTTTGTGTGTATGTTTGGTTTTTATAATAAGAGTTTTTAGTTGTTTTATTAATTGGATTGTTACATGTTGTTTTTATCATTGTTGTTAGCCGCCCCGAGTCTGCGGAGAGGGGCGGCATACAAATCCAATTAATAATCATAATCATAATCATAATCATAATCATAATCATAATCATAATCATAATCATAATCATAATCATAATCATAATCATAATCATAATCATAATCATAATCATAATCATAATCATAATCATAATCATAATCATAATCATAATCATAATCATAATCATAATCATAATCATAATCATAATCTGGAATGGAGTCGAATGGAATGGAATGGAATGGAATGGAATAGAATGGAATGGAATGGAATGGAAGAATAGAGTAGAGTAGAGTAGAATAGAGTAGAATAGAGTAGAATAGAGTAGAGTAGAGTAGAGTAGAGTAGAGTAGAGTAGAGTAGAACAGAACAGAACAGAACAGAACAGAACAGAATAGAATAGAACAGAATGGGGAGGGAGAGCAGGAGGGAGGGATAGACAGACAGACAGAGACAGACAGAGATGACAGGTGACAGGTGACAGATGATAGATGATGATCAACAACAATCATACAAACATTCGTTGGCCAGTTATAATATGTAAACATTACAGTGTTTACCTACTGTATTATGGAGTGATTCCAATTTATTCTCTGCATCTTGGTCTCGAATACTACTGACCATATTGCAGACATTTCATTATCCAACTAGATACCATCTTCAGTGCTGGAAGAGAGTTGGACTTGCTCTCTTTTTATCTATTAGCAACTTAAGAGACTTACCAGTTGCCTCTTGAAAAAAAAAAAAAGCACCTTTGGGATTTTCTTAGAGATCTCTTATTAGAGAAATATTTCAGCCTGGCATCCGATTTAGCCTGGCCGTCTTACAGCCCTCTTTTTCCTGGCCCATTTCTGACCTTCTCCCATTTCACTTCTATCCTCCAATGTATACAAATAAAGAATGAAGAAGCCCTCCGCCTCCCACTTGTCTCCTTGGGGGGAGAGAGAGAGAGAGAGAGAGAGAGAGAGAGAGAGAGATTTTTTTTTTTTTTTTTAAAGAATCTATGATTCTGCTTCATTGCTGCACCCATCGCCTGAAGGGATTATTTCTCTACAAGGAACAGAAGAAAAAGGAATATCACCAGCACTCTGGCAGGTACCTTGATTGGATAATGCCCCCGCTGGTCTCGAGAAGATGGACAAATACATCCTGATTTCCAGAGGGACTTTGAAAATAGCTTTTTAACCACGTATCCAAAATGTATTTGTTTCCCCATTTTGCAACCCGCAATCCGTTTCTCGGAATCAGGACTTCTCTTCCTGTTTCTCTTCTCCGGCTGCGATGTGTTCGCTCACAAAATGTCCCGTTTCTTGGCAATTGATTGGACAACCTTGATTATAGAGAACAGATAGTCCTCTGGTGCCCTGGAGAATAAAGTGATCCCCTCCTCTCTGTGACATCCCCTCATATACTTGTAGACTGCTATCATGTCTGCTCTGGCCCTCCTTTTCTCTAGGCTATCCATGCCCAGTTCCTTCAGTCTCTCTTTGTAAGTCTTGGTTCCCAGTCCCTTAATCGTCTTGGTTGCTCTTTTTTGCACCTTCTCCAGAGTTTCAATGTCTCTTTTGAAGTGTGGCGACCAGAACTGAATACAGTACTCCAGGTGTGGTCTGACCAGGGCGTAGTAGAGTGGTATTAAGACTTCCCTGGTCTTGGAGTGTATTCCCCTGTTGATGCAGCTTAGGATTTTGTTGGCTTTTTTAGCTGCTGCTGCACATTGTTGGCTCATGTTTAGTTGATTGTCCACCAAGACTCCGAGGTCTCTTTCGCAGTCGCTACTGCTAAGAGGGGTTGCTCCCAGGTTGTATGTGTGTCCAGGGTTTTTTCTGCCTAGGTGAAGGACTTTGCTCTTGTCGATGTTAAACATCATTTTGTTGGTATGGGCCCACTGTGTCTTTCTGTAATTTTAGCCTGTCTTCTAGGGTATTGGCTACCCCCGCCAGCTTGGTGTCGTCTGCGAATTTGATCAGTTGCCCTTCTATTCCCTCGTCGAAGTCGTTGATGAAAATGTTGAAGAGCACAGGGCCCAGGACAGAACCCTGTGGTACCCCACTGCCTACATTCTTCCATGTGGATTTGGAACCGCTGAGAATCGTTGGGTGCGGTTGGTCAGCCAGCTATTGATCCATCTGCATGTGTTGTAGTCTACTCCACTTTTTTCTAATTTGATGATTAGGAGGTAATGGTCAACTTTGTCGAAAGCTTTGTTGAAGTCTAAGTAAATGAGGTCCACCGTGTTGCTCTGGTCTACTGATTTGGTTATGGTGTTGAAAAAGGATATGAGATTGGTTTGACATGATTTGTTTATGTCAATACAACACAGCAAATGAGATCACTACGCTGGATTTCGTATTTCATCACCAGTCGGGCGCTTCCCAAGCACCTAGGATTGCGTGATGTAGTGGCGAATTATGTTTGCTGATCCCAGTAAAGTGGCCTTTTGCAATTGACAGATGGAGATTTTGTCAATTCCGCTGAGATCCTTTGACACTGCGCCCAGCGTGCCAAGTACCACTGGGATCACTTTCACTGGCTTATGCCAGAGTCGTTGCAGCTCGATTTTTAGATCATCGTATTTCACTAATTTCTCTAGCTGCTTCTCCTCAATTCTGCTGTCCTCTGGGATTGTGATGTCGATGATCCATACTTTCTTTTTCTCCACAATCAGGATGGTTCATCGACATTGCAATCCCAGGGGACAGCAGAATTGAGGAGTAGCAGCTAGAGAAATTAGTGAAATACGAAGATCTAAAAATTATTATTATTATTATTATTATTATTATTATTATTATTATTATTATTATGTCAGTACAACACAGCAAACGAGATCACTATGCTGGATTTCGTATTTTATCACCAGTCGGGCGCTTCCCAAGCACCTAGGACTGCGTGATGTAGCGGCGAATTATGTTTGCAGATCCCAGTAAAGCGGCTTTTGCAATTGACAGATGGAGATTTTGTCAATTCCGATGGTTTTCAAATGTCCGCTGAGATCCTTTGGTACTGCGCCCAGCGTGCCAAGTATTATTAATTATATTATCATTATCATTATCATCATCATCATCATCATCATCATCATTATCATCATTATCATCATTATCATTATTACTTAAAGATCGTACTGGAATTGAGGACAAAGCCTGGAGTGTTAGACAAAGTGTTGGGCACTCTCTCTGCCCTCCCAGAAAAAGGAAGGGAGAAACATTAACTATATGCCCATGAGATAGATCAAAGAGGTGAATGTAGCTAATGGAACTGATTTGGGTGGATTATTTTAAGAACTTGAAGAAATGCGTAAATAAATCCACGAGAGACTATGAAAAAAATACATATAAAAGGATAGGAGACAAATAAAGAAAACAGGGATTTTAAAATGTTTTGGAGAACCAGTTTGATGCAAGGGGAAAGACGCTGTTTAAGAAGCCAGGAGACTGAAGGTTCTAGTCCTGTTTTAGGCATGAAATCCAGCATGTGTGAATTCGGACCAATCAGCAAGAGATGGTGAGTTCTAGTTCTCCCTTTGATATGAAATCCGGCTAGGTAAATTTGGGCCAATCAGCAGAAGACATTGAGTTCTAGTCCTGCTTAGGCATGAAATCTAGCTGGGTGACTTTGGACCAGTGATGGGCTGCCAAAATTTTTACTGCCACGCTGTGGCGTGGCTTATTTGATGGCTGTGGCTTGATGGTCATGTGACCAGGTAGGATGGCTTGACAATCATGTGACTGCAGTGGCTTCAAGCTCATGTGACTGGGTGGGAGTGGCTTAACGACCAAGATAAGTTTACAAATAAGTTTTGAAATCTTTTTCAGTTGATTAAGTCACATTATTTGATTATGTTTATGTTTGTTTATGTTTATTTAGATTTGTATGCCGCCCCTCTCCGCAGACTCGGGGCGGCTCACAACAAAGTGAAAAAACAGTTTACAACAAATCTAAATTTCTACTAAAAACATTTAAAAAAACCCATTTTCTAAACATACATTAGCCACAAAAAGGACAAATGACAGACAGCATTAATGGTTGAGTAGCACAGTAACATTTTAAGGTTTTGTACTGAACCCACAAGGTTCAATATGATAACAGATTAGGCAAGGAGCTCAATTTTCTTTCATTGCTATAAAAGTTCAGTTCTAGATAATGATTAAAATGATTAAAGCGCTTATGGGTAAAAATATACTATTTAATTATTTCCTACTTTAAAGTAATTGAGGATCATATTAAGGTCAACTACTGAAAACCCACCTATGTCGCCAGGCATGGGGAAATTGGTTCCCCTCCCGGCTGTCCCGTTTTACGTATGGTATTGCTCAACAACTGTGACCCAAAATTTGATGGAAATGGGGCAAAACTCAATTGACAGCTGCCTTGTTCAGTCATGGAAATTCCAGATTCTCTTGTGAACGTAAATGGAGGACTACCCGTACAGATTGTCTGCCTGCAAACACCCACATTTTGTTTGGAACAAATTCGAAAGGAAGCCCGCTAATCCCCTGACCTCAGGTTGGTTAAGACCTTTTATAAATATGATTTGGGTGGGGATGATGGCGGCAAAGGAAGAGATCAGCAAAGCTCTTTGTAGCAATTGCTGCATTGCACCAGCTTATCGGAATGTTCGTGACCTTTTATTTTAATATACGGGTTGAGCGAGGGCTCTCTTAACGAGGCACCGGGCAGGGAAATGTTTGCATTTTACGTACAGCACTGGAAGTAGATAATCTCTGCTCGTAGTACTTTGATCAAAACTCCCCCACCCACTGAAGGATTAGGATAATGCCGGTCCATTTCCATATTGGAGGAGGGGATTATTCTGAATTTTTCTTAGAAACATAGAAGATTGACAGCAGGAAAAGACCTCATGGTCCATCTAGTCTTCCCTTATACTTTTTCCTGTATTTTATCTTAGGATGGATATATGTTTCTCCCAGGCATGTTTAGATTCCGTTCCTGTGGATTTACCAACCACGTCTGCTGGAAGTTTGTTCCAAGCATCTACTACTCTTTCAGTAAAATAATATTTTCTCACGTTGCTTCTGATCTTTCCCCCAACTAACCTCAGATTGTGCCCCTTTGTTCTTGTGTTCACTTTCCAATTAAAAACACTTCAGTGACTGTGGATTGACCAACCACATCTGCTAGACATTTGTTCCAAGCATCTACTACTCTTCTGATCTTTCCCCCAACTAACCTCAGATTGTGCCCCCTTGTTCTTGTGTTCACTTTCCCTCCTGAACTTTATTGAACCCTTTAACATATTTAAATGTTTCGATCCTGTCCCCCCTTTCCCTTCTGTCCTCCAGACTATACAGATTGAGTTCATTAAGTCTTTCCTGATAAGTTTTATGCTTAAGACCCTCCATCATTTTTGTAGCCCATCTTTGGACCTTCTTCTCTCCCAAACTCCTTCCTATCAGCTGTGGCTCCAACAAGATGACCTATCAACCACCATCCTAAATTCCTTCCATGGCTTTTTTTTTTTTTAGAAGTTGTAAATGTTCCAGATGATACCACTGCAGATAATACCACTTCAATGGCAGAAAGTGAAGAGGAACTAAAGAGCCTTGATGCAAAAACCCAGTCATTTCCATGAGATTGCTGTCCTTACTTGAAAATTTGAAAAAGTGCCATTACATATAATACATAATTACACATATACAGCCTTTTTAGATAGACCAGAAAGCAAATGTGAACCAATTCTACTTTTTCTTAAGTCTATATGATTGATTTGATTGATTGATTGATTGATTGATTGATTGATTGATTGATTGGATTTATATGCTGCCCTTCTCTGGTTGTCAAGCACCTGAATGTAAATCATATGACCAGTCGGGGTTGCTGTGTGCAGCTCTGCGTCTCCAGCATGTCGAAGCGATATTTTGCTTCTGCGCATGAGCAGGAAATAAAATCTAATGAGGGGGCACATGCGTGAGATTTGGGCATGATTTTTTTTGTTTCCACACATTTTTGTTTCCTCCTCCACCTCTAACCTCCTCCTCCTCCTCCTCTTCCTCCTCCTCCTCTTCCTCCTCTTCCTCCTCTTCCTCCTCTTCCTCCTCCTCCTCCTCTTCCTCCTCCTCTTCCGCCTCCTCCTCTTCCTCCTCCTCCTCCTCTTCCTCCTCTTCCTCCTCTTCCTCCTCTTCCTCCTCCTCCTCTTCCTCCTCCTCTTCCGCCTCCTCCTCTTCCTCCTCCTCCTCCTCTTCCTCCTCTTCCTCCTCTTCCTCCTCCTCCTCCTCTTCCTCCTCCTCTTCCGCCTCCTCCTCTTCCTCCTCCTCCTCCTCCTTTCCTCCTCCTTCTCCTCCTTTCCTCCTCCTCCTCTTCCTCCTCCGCCTCTTCCTCCTCCTCCTCCTCCTTTCCTCCTCCATATCCTCCTCCTCTTCCTCCTCCTCCTCTTCCTCCTCTTCCTCCTCCTCCTCCTTTCCTCCTCCTTCTCCTCCTCCTTTCCTCCTCCTTTCCTCCTCCTTCTCCTCCTCCTTTCCTCCTCCTCCTCTTCCTCCTCCGCCTCTTCCTCCTCCTCCTCCTCCTCCTTTCCTCCTCCATATCCTCCTCCTCTTCCTCCTCTTCCTCCTCTTCCTCCTCCTTTCCTCCTCATCCTCCTCTTCCTCCTCCTCCTCTTCCTCCTCTTCCTCCTCCTCCTCCTCTTCCTCCTCCTCTTCCTCCTCCTCTTCCGCCTCTTCCTCCTCCTCCTCCTCCTTTCCTCCTCATCCTCCTCTTCCTCCTCCTCCTCTTCCTCCTCTTCCTCCTCCTCCTCTTCCTCCTCTTCCTCCTCCTCCTCCTCTTCCTCCTCCTCCTCTTCCTCCTCCTCCTCCTCCTTTCCTCCTCCTCCTCTTCCGCCTCCTCTTCCTCCTCTTCCTCCTCCTCCTCCTCTTCCTCCTCCTCTTCCGCCTCCTCCTCCTCCTCCTCCTCCTCCTCCTCCTCCTTTCCTCCTCCATATCCTCCTCCTCTTCCTCCTCCTCCTCTTCCTCCTCCTCCTCCTTTCCTCCTCCTCCTCCTCCTCCTTTCCTCCTCCTTTCCTCCTCCTTCTGCTCCTCCTTTCCTCCTCCTCCTCTTCGTCCTCCTCCTCTTCCTCCTCCTCTTCCTCCTCCTCCTCCTCCTTTCCTCCTCCTCCTCCTCTTCCTCCTCCTCCTCTTCCTCCTCTTCCTCCTCCTCCTCCTCTTCCTCCTCCTCTTCTGCCTCCTCCTCTTCCTCCTCCTCCTCCTCCTCCTTTCCTCCTCCTCCTCTTCCTCCTCCTCCTCCTCTTCCTCCTCCTCCTCCGCCTCCTCCTCCTCTTCCGCCTCCTCCTCTTCCTCCTTCTCCTCCTCCTCCTCCTTTCCTCCTCCATATCCTCCTCCTCTTCCTCCTCCTCCCTTCCTCCTCTTCCTCCTCCTTTCCTCCTCCTCCTCCTCCTCCTCCTTTCCTCCTCCTTTCCTCCTCCTTCTCCTCCTCCTTTCCTCCTCCTCCTCCTCTTCCTCCTCCTCCTCTTCCTCCTCCTCCTCCTCCTCCTTTCCTCCTCCATATCCTCCTCCTCTTCCTCCTCTTCCTCCTCTTCCTCCTCTTCCTCCTCCTCCTCTTCCTCCTCCTCCTCTTCCTCCTCCACCTCCTCTTCCTCCTCCTCCTCCTTCTCCTCTTCCTCCTCCCCCTCCTCATCCTCCTCATCCTCTTCATCCTCTCTGCAAACCCCACTCCCTTCTACCCCTGATGATCTTACCTCGTTGGGTAATGAAACATCTGCAAGAAAAAGCCCCACCAAGCTCCAAGAGCACCAAGGACCCTAATAGTTCAACTTGGGGCTATCAATATCTTCTTCTATTGGCACATTACACATCTTTGTCGGTCCCAACTCCTTTCTCCTAGTTTGAAGTTATGTTGACACCTAATTCTGCAAGTGAATGAGAAAATTAACTTAAGCGATGGGCTGTCATCTACAACTCATTGGGGGGGGGGTATGAGGGTATCAACAATCCTAATTAAGTTCCTGTTCAATAGCATGCAGCTTCTTTTGAAAAATCTTATCTCTTTTTATAAAATAAATAATAAATAAATAAATAAATAACCAACCCAAAACTCAGGGACAAATGTTATAAAACCAGACTGAAAAGCTGAGTGGTGGTGATAACACCCGCTTTTAACATAAAACAAAACAAACAGGCATTGCAACTCAACAAGGGCCAAGCCGAGGAAACATTAAAAGGGACTATTTTTATCTATCTATTCACTTGGTAATTTCCCATCTAATTCTTATTTTGATCCTTGCTTTTGTCATCTTGTCACCTCCTAAATCCTGAATTGTAATTTGTCTGTTTTGTGATATACAAGAACCCATTTCTTCCCCTCCCTCCCGCCATCTCTCTCTGTGTGTGTGTCCCTCATTCTCTCTCTGTCTGTCTTCCATCTCACTCTGTCTGTCTGTCTCTGTCTCTCTCTGTCTCTATCTCTCTGTGTCCCTCACTCTCTCTCTCTGTGTATCTCTCTGTCTCTCTCTCGTCTCTCCCTCTCTCTCTGTCCCTCTCTCTCTCTCTGTGTCTCTGTCTCTCTCTCTGTCCTCTCTCTCTCTGTCCCTCACTCTCTCTGTCTCTCTCTCTCTGTCTCTCTCTCTCTGTCCCTCACTCTCTCTGTCTCTCTCTCTCTGTCTCTCTCTCTCTCTGTCTCTCTCTCTCTGTGTCTCTGTCTCTCTCTCTGTCCCTCTCTCTTTCTCTGTCCCCCCCTCTCTCTGTCTCTCTGTCTGTCTGTCTGTCTCTCTCTCTCTCTGTCCCTCACTCTCTCTGTCTCTCTGTCTGTCTGTCCCTCTCTCTCTCTCTCTGTGTGTGTCTCTGTCTCTCTCTCTGTCCCTCTCTCTCTCTGTCCCCTCTCTCTCTGTCTCTCTGTCTCTCTGTCTCTCTCTCTCTCTGTCCCTCACTCTCTCTCTCTGTCCCTATGTGTGTGTGTGTGTCTGTCTGTCTGTCTCTGTCTCTCTCTCTGTCCCTCACTCTCTCTGTGTGTCTTCTCTGCCTCTCTCTCTGCCTCTGTCCCTCTCTGTCTGTCTCTCTGTCCCTCTCTCTGTGTGTCCCCCTATCTCTCTGTCTATGTGTCTCTCTCTCTGTCCTTCACTCTCTCTCTCTCTGTCTCTCTCTGTTTGTCTGTCTCCCTGTCTGTCTGTCTGTCTCTGTCCCTCTCTCTCTCCCTGTCTCTCTCGCTCTGTCTGTCTCCATCTGTCTCTCTCTCTCTGTGTGTGTCTGTTTCTCTCTCTCTCTCTCTCTCTCTTCATTATGCAGGGCAGGGTGGGGAAGAGCTTGCTAAGGTTTTCTATTTTAAAAAAAAATTCTTTTTCTGTCTCCCAAACTTTCCCTTTAACAAAGATTAGGTTCTTATCTTAATTAGGAGATGAGAACGAAGGAGATTTTGCACCGGCATTAAGCATCTTTGATCATCGTCACCTTCTTCTTTTTTTCCTTTACATCCGGAAAGGGGGAAAAGTGGATTTCAAATATTACTGGATTGTTTCCTCCAATAGGTATTGATCACAATCACAACCATGTAGATGGATAAGAAAAGGTGCAGGAGCCATGGTTTCAGGGTTTTGAAAATCAATACTAGAGACAGTTTGGCTTTGGCACTGGGAGACTGTGAGTTCTAGTCCCATCTTAGACATGAAAGCTGACTGGGTGACTTTAACCCAATAAAGAGAAGATGGTGAGTTCTAGTCCCACCTTAGGTACAAAAGCCGGTTGGGTGACTTTGAGCCAATCAGCAGGAGACAGTGAGTTCTAGTCCCTCCTAAGGCATGAAAGCTGACTGATTGGGTGACTTTAACCCAATCAACAGGAGATGTGAGTTCTAGTCCCTCCTTAAGCATCAAAGCTGGCTGATTGGCTGACTTTAACCCAATCAGCAGGAGATGGTGAGTTCTTGTACCACGTTGGGCATTAAAGCAAGCCATACAAATTTGGGCCCATCACCAGGAGACTGTGAGTTCCAGTCCTGCCATAGTCATGAATATCAACTGGGTAATTTGGGGCTACTCGCTCTCTCTCAGTCCAACCCACCTCGCAAGGTTGTTGTTGTGGACATAAGAGAAGAAGGAAGGAGTATTGCATGTGTTAGTCCCCTTGAGTTACTTATAAAACAATAAAGGCTAGATAAAAATAATTACTAATAAGTATCATAAATAAATATTGTGGTGTGCATTAATTCAAGTTGGACTTTCCTTGTCACAAACTCCAAAGCTCCTTGTCAACTCTGCAACCCAACAAATTCTGCATCCCAACAAGACCGACACAGGCTTCAGGGGATAATCAGAACTTCAGAAAAAACAATTGCTGCCAACCTGCCTTCCATTGAGGACCTGTATACTGCACGAGTCAAAAAGAGGGAGGGGAAAATATTTACTGACCCCTTGCATCTTGGACATAAAATGTCAAAATGTTGCTACAGAACACTGCACACCAAGAACAGTTTTTCCCAAATGCCATCACTCTGCTAAACAAATAATCCCCTCAACATTGTCAAACTATTTACTAAGTCTGCACCACTATTACTACTAGATTTTTCTCATCATTCAAATCACCCATCTTCTCCCACTTAGGATTATAAATTGTTGCTTGTATCCTTTAATTTTTTATTAATATTGATTGTTTCCTCATTGCTTATTTGACCCCTATGACAATCATTAAGTGTTGTACCACATGATTCTTGACAACATATTTTTTTCTTTTATGTACACTGAGATCATCTGCACCAAAGACAAATTCCTTGCGTGTCCAATCACACTTGGCCAATAAGGAATTCTATTCTAAAACTCGCGAAACCTTCCCAATCTGCTCTCGAGTTGCCGTAGGCAGCAGGATGGGGAATGGAGCCTTGCAGCCATGTCGAGGAGTTTGCACTTCAGTCAAAACAAACCACATTCCAGCCGGCAAATGTCAAGGCCATCTCCACGGAGATCCACAGTGGCTGTAGGGAGTGACTTCTGCAACCCACAAAACTGCTCCGTTGGGAAATGGGGCTGATGACACACCTTGGAGGGTGTTGTGGTTGGCTCACAGCCAGGCTCTCTGGCCATAGACTTTGAGCCTGATGAGCAGGAGCCATCTGGGCACAGCCGTCCTGTGTGGCTGCTGGAGGAGCCAGAGAGCGAGCCAGAGGAAGAAGAAGAGTCTGGAGGTGACGAGCCTACAGAGTGTTCTGACGGGCTCTCTGATAGGAGCCTCCCGAAAATTCAAGGTTACAAATTTCAGACACACAAACGTTTGAAAATTCAAAACAATGTTCTTTATCACAAAATTCAAAATAAACTAAGCACTCTTTTTGTATTGCAAAGAGCACTCTTCCCAAAACAACCAGGTAGTCTGTACAATTTCCCTTAAGCAGTCATTAAGTACTTAGCTAGCAGCTGTGGAGAAACTTCACACCCCTTCTTCTTCCAATGAAGTGAGACAACACATACATTGCTCTGCTTTGGTTTCAAAGGCGTGAAAAAGCAACAAAGTCCAGCAACACAAGATTCTTGATGAACTCCGATCAGATATTCTTCCACAATGGCCAAACCCACCTGCTGCTATTTATAGCAGCAGCCCTAATTACTGGAGCCCCACCCAAACACAGATGGCCTCCCTTATTTCCTGTAATCTGCCATCAGGCATGGGGGAACTAAGATATTCTTTCCCCCTAGGCTTCTACAATTTATGCATGGTATGTTTGTATGTATGGTTGGTTTTATAACAAAGGTTTTTAGCTGTTTTAGTATTGGATTTTCACATTCTGTTTTTATCACTGTTGTTAGCCGCCCCGAGTCCATGGAGAGGGGTGGCATACAAATCCAATAAATAAATAAATAAATAAATAAATGTTCTTATTTGGCCTCTTCTTCGCATAATTCTGCGCTTGCGTGGGTCCAAAATGTCATTATCTGAATCAAAGGAAGATAAGGGAGATTGACTGCCTAGGCTGTGAGCCAAGCCCTCCTCTGCCGAGTCACTCCCACCGAGGAAACTAAACTCTGAACTGATTCTGTCGGCAATAACACAGGCCTATGACATGTTGAATTTTCCCCTGCATCCACCTCCCCATTCCCTGGGGCAGGAGCTGGGCCAGAGCCAACCACAACAAAGAGGCTATAGATCCCCCAGCTGGGGATGTGCAGCTCCCAACTGGGACTTTGCCAGGGTCTGAGGATGAGGAGATCAGGGACCCGATCCTGAATGCTTGGGTAAGAAGGATAAGGGGCAGGCAGGAGCAGTTGAGAAATATCAAGAATAAGTGAGCACAGCTGTGCATAGTCAGCACTCCCCGAGAGTATTTAAGGGGAGGAGTTTAGAGGGTGCTCTTTGCAAGAAGTCAACATTCTTGCCTCCTGAGGAGAAAAGCCTGGGAAGAGTGTTTTGCCTGACAAACCTGGATTCAGTGTTGGACATTTATAGGGTTAACCTTGTGAGTAGACTTTTGGCTGGGAAGTGTGCTATTATCTTATCAAGTTCAATTCAATTCAATTTATTAGATTTGTATGCCGCCCCTCTCCAAAGACTTGGGGTGGCTCACAACAATAATAAAAACAGTATAACAATGGAACAAATCTAATAATAAAATTATATTTAAAAACCCCAACAATTTAAAAACCATACAATACATTCATACCAAACATAAAATATAAGAAAGCCTGGGGGAGATGTCTTAATCCCCCCATGCCTGGCGATATAGGTGGGTCTTGAGTAACTTGCGAAAGACAAGGAGGGTGGGGGCCATTCTAATCTCCGGGGGGAGTTGATTCCAGAGGGCCGGGGCCACCACAGAGAAGGCTCTTCCCCTGGGGCCCGCCAAATGACATTGTTTGGTCGACGGGACCCGGAGAAGGCCAACTCTGTGGGACCTTATCAGCCACTGGGATTTGTGCGGTAGAAGGCGGTTCCGGAGGTATTCTGGTCCAATGCCATTAAGGGCTTTAAAGGTCATTACCAACACTTTGAATTGTGACCGGCCACGGCGTGTTGTAGAAACGTGGGCGAATCTAGGAAGCCCCATGATAGTTGGCCTCACGCCCGGATCTTGGCAAAGGAAGAGACATTGCTTTAACTTGGCACGTGCTGAAGCAAAATCCTATGAACGCATCGGGGGCGCAGATACGTGCGCATCTCCATTTTCACCACCGGAATTCCGATCCCAGGCGTACCGGCTGCAAACAACTACTGGGTACAAAGACATAAGTTCCATGCAGTTTTTTTAAAACAAAAAAAATAGCAGTTTATGTTATTTGGCTGCTTGCCATGCAGCGGCCAAAGGTGATGTAATTCCGTCAGCCCCTGATGATTCAGCTAAATTTGCTGAGCAGAGATGGATGACGTTTAATTGAATGTTGAATCCCAGAGAACAGCTTGGGGGAGCCCACAGGACGTGTCCAAAGAATTTAAGATGACATGCGTGATGGACATAAGAAACCAGAGAGAGCTTTGATTGCTCTGTTGTAGCAGCCCTCTTCATCTATGTGGACATGCCTGGAAGGGGGACATAGTTGGCCATGTTGACACGGACTTTTCCATCCAAAAACTGGATATTTCCTTGTCAGTTTGTTTCAAGGTCCAAGGCAACATGTCCGTATCTTTATACAGATCACATGAGCATCCAGCGCCTTGTGGGACATTGCTGTCTCGCTTTTCCTACTGTGATGTAAAGAAATGTACTGATATAAAAAGAATAACAGAGTTGGAAGGGACCTTGGAGGTCTTCTAGACCAACCCCCTGCTTAGGCAGGAAACCCAATACCATTTCAGATGAATGATTGTCCAATCTCTTCTTAAAAACTTCCAGTGTTGGAGCACCCACAGCTTCTGGAGGCAAGTCGTTCCACCTATTAATTGTTAATTGACAAATCTATATTTTCTTTTATGTACACTGAGAGCACATGCACCAAAGACAAATTCCTTGTGTGTCCAATCACACTTGGCCGATAAAGAATTATATTCTATTCTAGTCTATATTCCATTCCATTCTATTCTATTCTATTAACTGTCAGGAAACTCCTCCTTAGTTCTAGGTTGTTTCTCTCCTTGATTAGTTTCCATCCATTGCTTCTTGTCCTACCCTCAGATGCTTTAGAGAATAGCTTCATTCCCTCTTAGAAACATAGAAACATAGAAGACTGACGGTCCATATAGTCTGCCCTTATACTATTTCCTGTATTTTATCTTAGGATGGATCTATGTTTATCCCAGGCATGTTTCAATTCAGTGACTGTGGATTTACCAACCACGTCTGCTGGAAGTTTGTTCCAAGCATCTACTACTCTTTCTGTAAAATAATATTTTCTCACTTTGCTTCTGATCTTTCCCCTAACTAACCTCAGATTGTGCCCCCTTGTTTTTGTGTTCACTGTCCTATTAAAAACACTTCCCCCCTGAACCTTATATAACCCTTTAACATATTTAAATGTTTTGATCATGTCCCCCCCTTTTCCTTCTGTCCTTCTTGTTTGTGGCCACCCCTGAGATATTGGAAGACTGCTCTCATGTCTCCCCTAGTCCTTCTTTTATTTATTTTATTTTATTTATTTTATTTATTTGTCAAACAATTATAGGGTGATAATTTGAACAAATTAAACATTAGATAAGTAATGATAAAAAGTAACAAAAGAAGACAATAGGACAGGGACAGTAGGCACAATGGTGCGTGTATGCACGCCCCTTACAGACTTCTTAGAAAGGGGGAGAGGTCAATTGTAGATAGTCTAAGGTTAAAGGTTTTGGGGTTAGGAGTAGAAACCACAGAATCAGGTAGTGCATTCTAGGCGTTGATTACTCTGTTGCTGAAGTCGTATTTTTTGCAGTCATGTTTGGAGCGGTTGACATTCAGTTTAAATCTATTACGTGCTCGTGTGTTGTTGCGGTTGAAGGTGAAGTAGTCGTTAACAGATAGGACATTTTGGTATATGATTTTATGAACTATAATTAAGTCGGAACGGAGACGACGGAGTTGTAAGTTGTCTAAACCATTTCATTAAACTAGATCAGTGATGCCGAATCTTTTTTCCCTCGAGTGCCAAAAGAGCATGGGTGCATGCTATCACGCATGCCAGAGTGCCCACATACATAATTCAATGCCTGGAGAGGGCAAATAACTTCTAACCCCCACCCACCCCCCAGGAGGCCCTCTGGAGACCAGAAATGGCTGTTTCCCAACTTCTGGTGGACTCAGTAGGCTCGTGTTTCATCCTCCCCAGGTTGCAAAGCCTTCTCTGGAGCCAGGGAAGGGTAAAAACCCCTTCCCCATCTCCCCCAAGGCCCTCTGGAAGCCAAAAACAGTCCCCACACACACACAAAAGCCGCTGTGCAAACCAAAAATCAGCTGTCTGGCACACACATGCATGTTGGAACTGAGCTAGGGCAATGGCTCGAATGCCAGCAGATATGGCTCCGTATGCCACCTGTGGAACCCATGCCATAGGTTTGCCATCACTGAACAAGACCTACCCATTTTCTGCAACTGTTCTTCATATCTTTTAGCCTCCAGTCTCACTTTGCTTCTGATCTTTCCCCAAACTAACCTCAGATTTACCAATCATGTCTGCTGGAAACTTGTTCCAAGCATCTACTACCCTTTCAGTAAAATGATATTTTCTCACGTTGCTTCTGATCTTTCCCCCAACTAATCTCAGATTGTGCCCCCTGGTTCTTGTGTTCCCTTTCCTATTAAAAACACTTCCCTCCCGAACCTTATTTAACCCTTGAGCATATTTAAATGTTTCGATCAAGTCCCCCCTTTCCCTTCTGTCTTCCAGACTATACAGATTGAGTTCATGAAGTCTTTCCTGATAAGTTTTATCCTTAAGACCTTTCACCATTTTTGTAGCCCATCTTTGGTTTATCAATCTCTTTTCGTAGGTGAGGTCTCCAGAACTGGACACAGTATTCGAAATGTGATCTCGCCAGCACTCTATACAGCGGGATCACAATCTCCCTCTTCCTGCTTGTTATTCCTCTAGCTATGCAGCCAAGCATTCGACTTGCTTTCCCTACCGACTTAGCCTCCAGTCCCCTAATAATCATCTTGGTTGCTCTTCTCTGCACTCTTTCTAGAGTCTCAGCATCTTTATTTATATTGTGGTGACCAAAACTGGATGCAGTATTCTAACTGTGGTCTTACCAAGGCATTGTAAACAAACACCATTCATCTACTCTATTCTAAATCCAATCTATTTTAAACTGCATTTTGAATTCCTTGGTGCCTCCACAAAATAGGTCAGTCTCTAAATAACAATTAACTTTGTATATAGAACATAACAGTTAGCAGGGAAGGAAGAGTGAGATGGTTTTAACCTGGTTTTAAACTGCACTGTGCCAATGATGCTACCTTAATAGCCAAGAAGGTAAAGGACCTACTAGCCCTAGTACAAAACTATAGTCCTTGACTTACGACCACAATTGGGACCAGGATTTCTGATGGTGGTTGTTACATGAGATGCATCCAGTGATGGGCTACCAAAATTTTTACTACCATACTATGGGTGTGGCTTGTGCGTTTTGTTCCGAGTCTGCGGAGAGGGGTGGCATACAAATTTAAATAATAAATAAATAAATATCTTTCAGTGCAAATTGGGTGCTCTAGGATGGAGCTCTAAATTTTGCTACCGGAACTGCGTTCCTGACCGTTCCCATAGGAGCCCATCACTGGATGCATCCCATTTTAGGAACTTTTTTTTTTTGCCGTAGCTGTTAATTGAATCACTGTAAGTGAATTGTGTCATTGTTAAGGAAATCTGTCAACTGTTGTTAAGAAAAATCTAGGGGTCCGGTTTGGACAAACCTCAGCAGCACTTTTTCGTGTGGCTGTGGGTCAAAATAGGATCACCAAGATGATTGCCAATGCCCCATGATGGATATGGCAGAAGGAGGAGGAGGAGGAGAAGGAGAAGAAGAAGAAGAAGAAGAAGAAGAAGAAGAAGAAGAAGAAGAAGAAGAAGAAGAAGAAGAAGAAGAAGAAGAACAACAACAACATCATCATCAACAACAACAACAACAACAACAACAACGGTTGCCGATCAATTTCTGGTCACAATTCAAAGTGTTGGTTATGACCTATAAAGCCCTTCATGGCATCGGACCAGAATATCTCCGAGACCACCTTCTGCCGCACGAATCCCAGCTACCGATTAGGTCCCACAGAATGGGCCTTCTCCAGGTCCCGTCAACAAAACAATGTCATTTGGCGGGGCCCAGGGGAAGAGCCTTCTCTGTGGTGGCCCTGACTCTCTGGAACCAGCTCCCCCCAAGAGATTAGAACTGCCCCTACCCTCCTTGCCTTTCGTAAACTCCTCAAAACCCACCTTTGTCGTCAGGCATGGGGGGACTGAGATATCTCCCCCGGCCTATTCAATTTATGTATGGTATGTTTGTATGTATGTCTGCTTAATAATGGAGTTTTTTTAAAAAATATTTTAAATTGTAAATTATTAGATTTGTTATGAACTGTTTTATTGTGTTGTGAGCCGCCCCGAGTCTACGGAGAGGGGTGGCATACAAATCTAATTAATAATAATAATAATAATAATAATAATAATAATAATAATAACAACAACAACAACAACAACAACAAAATTGGCACTACATAACCCTAACCCTAACCCCCAACACTTTACCCTTAGACTGTCCACGGTTGACCTCTCCAGATTCCTAAGAGGTCGGTAAGGGGTGTGCATAAGTGCACTAGAGTGCCTTCCGTCCCCTGCCCTATTGTCTCTCCTATATCCCATATCTCTTCTCTTCTATCCCTATATCTTTCTTCTATTCTCTCATTTATTATTTTATCCTATACTATCTCTTCTCTTCTTTCTCTAATTCTATTTCCTCGAAGGTGTCTTCTATTACCTTCATTGTGTATTATTGTGTATTCGACAAAATAAATAAATAAATAAATAAATAAATTCAAGAAGGGCTGGATTTGGACCGTTTATGGGAAAATAATGACACCAGGCTTATTCCTCCCTTGATTCCACCCCCATTTTCTGCTTACTTACTTACTTACTTACTTACTTACTTACTTACTTACTTACTTACTTACTTACTTACTTACTTACTTACTTATTTGATTTTTTTATGCCGCCCTTCTCCTTAGACTTAGGGCGGCTTACAACATGTTAGCAATAGCACTTTTTAACAGAGCTAGGCTATTGCCCCCACAATCCGGGTCCTCATTTTACCCACTTCGGAAGGATGGAAGGCTGAGTCAACCTTGAGCTGGTGATGAGATTTGAACCGCTGACCTTCAGATCTACAGTCAGCTTCAGTGGCCTGCTGTACAGCACTCTACCTGCTGCGCCACCCCGGCTCTCTATCCCTATCCTTCTCCTACAGCAGTATTAAGATTTCTCTCTTGCTCTCTCTCTCAAAAAAAAGGCCAATGCCTTCAACCTAAATTCCAGCCTAAATTGAATCACATTGCCAAAATCTTTGAAATAAGCCATCTGGGGTCTTGGATGAAATCGCTCGCCCCATCTGCAGACCAAGAGGGACTTTCTCAAGAGGCGGGCCCAACAGTCTTGTGACATTTCAAGGCACAGCTGTGGCTTTCCATTCATGGTTCTCTTGGAAACTTCCTGGCTGATTTAAAAATATATATATATTATTTTTTTGTGGGTTTTTCTCCCCCTCCTTGGTCTTTTCCGCTCCGGTGCGTTAGTCAGTCTGATGCCCTCATCTTCCAGAGTGGGCCTCTGCCGTTGGCAGTAAATGCATTATTAACTTTCCATTTCTGAGCACAAGCAATCAAAAATTAATAAAGTCATAGCAAACCTTTCCAGCTCGGCTCCTTCCTTTCCAGTTCTCTTTCCCCCTTTGTGTGTGCACGGGGCTCCCCCCCTTCTCCTCCTGCTCCCACCCCCCCAACCCTGCACTTTTGTTAACAAATATTATTGATGCAATCCAGTCCTACAGCTGTCACATCTCATTGCCCCACAAATGCCATCTCACGTGAGCGAGTGAGTGGATGAAATTCTCATCTCCGCGTCTTAATCCAATTCTTTGCCTTTGTTCCGTTTGGGGGCTTGGCAAACCCCTGACCTCTATAAGTTCTATTTTTATTGGAGATTTAATGGATCCCTGCTTGAAAGGAATGGAAGGGGAATAAGTAATGCATCTTTCAGATGCCGATTGGGTTTGGCAGTAGTCAAATGCTGGAAGAGGAACGGCTCCGCGATCGTGTCACATTAACTCTTGAGACCCAAGCGTGAGCCCGTAATAACATTCAGCGTCAGACCTTTTGCAACTCCATCAACTGTAATTTTTAGATTCTGGGCACCACAAATAGGAGATGTTAGTCATACACACCCAGTGGGAAGCCTAGAAATTGATAGAGGGAGAAATGAGAGCCATAAAATACAGACGGTAATAATTATCTACTCCCTGGATGAGCGTTACGGAATAATTTTACACGATTACATGGGCTTTCTTGAACCAGCGAGCAAATTGTTCTTATTTTAAGGCTGGAGATAGATACACTGTGGAATGTAGACAGATAGGTTGTTATATTTTAATACACATAACCTTTATCTGTGGGTAGGTAATAAGGGAAATGGCTTTTAGAGGAGAAAATGCATAAGTCAGGATTGAAATGAGGGGTTCTTGGTATTCTCTGAGCCTGGTTGTTTTCCGGAAGACCCAACAAGGTAACATCATCAGTGTTAGAAGGGAAGAGTGGGGAGGAGGGAGGAGGAGGAGGGGGGAGGAGGAGGAGGAAGAAGAAGAAGAGGAGGAGGAGGAGAGGAGAAGAAGAAGAAGAAGAAGAAGAAGAAGAAGAAGAAGAAGAAGAAGAAGAAGAAGAAGAAGAAGAAGAACAACAACAACAACAACAACAACAACAACAACGGTTTTTGCTAACAGTTCTGTGTTAGCAAAAACTTCAGAAGAGAAGGATTTAGGGGTAGTGATTTCTGACAGTCTCAAAATGGGTGAGCAGTGTGGTCGGGCGGTAGGAAAAGCAAGTAGGATGCTTGGCTGCATAGCTAGATGTATAACAAGCAGGAAGAGGGAGATTGTGATCCCCTTATATAGAGCGCTGGTGAGACCACATTTGGAGTACTGTGTTCAGTTCTGGAGACCACACCTACAAAAAGATATTGACAAAATTGAACGGGTCCAAAGACGGGCTACAAGAATGGTGGAAGGTCTTAAGCATAAAACGTATTAGGAAAGACTTAATGAACTCAATCTGTATAGTCTGGAGGACAGAAGGAAAAGGGGGGACAGGATTGAAATATTTAAATATGTTAAAGGGTTAAATAAGGTTCAGGAGGGAAGTGTTTTTAATAGGAAAGTGAACACAAGAACAAGGGGACACAATCTGAAGTTAGTTGGGGGAAAGATCAAAGGCAACATGAGAAAATATTATTTTACTGAAAGAGTAGTAGATCCTTGGAACAAACTTCCAGCAGACGTGGTTGGTAAATCCACAGTAACTGAATTTAAACATGCCTGGGATAAACATATATCCATTGAAAGATAAAATACAGGAAAAAGTATAAGGGCAGACTAGATGGACCATGAGGTCTTTTTCTGCCATCAGTCTTCTATGTTTCTGTTGTGATTCAGTCTGAGGCTCCTCAGGGAATGGCTGGGACTCTGCCGGCTCCATGCTCAGAGGGGGAGGACAAGGAAAAGGAGGAGGAGGAGGACCAGGTAGACGGGGAAGAGGAATGTCAGGACGAGGAGGAGGGAGAACAGCCTGATACCCCCGGGGGGGGAGCTCTCCCCAGCGAGTAGCCTGGAGTCATTAGATGAGAACGCACAAGCCATCATAGATATGAGGCAGAAAAGGGCAGCACAAGGAAGGGGACAATTAGCCAGGTATTTCCATCCCTAATAGGCAACAGCTGGGTTTGGGTGTGGTTCTCCTCAGAAAGGTTGAAAAAGCAGGCCCGCCCTTCCTGTATTGTGGAGAGTTATCTTTTGGGAGTCCTGTGACTTTGCTTCGATCCTTGGCGTCTCTGATTCTGGGTTGTGGCCTCGAAGGCTGAAAACTTGGGGGAGGCGTGGGTTTTATTATCTACAGTGTGTGTGTGCCAGCAAGAAGCCTGTTGTATTGTCCGGCTGTCGTGACTCTTCTGTGAAGCTTCATAGCATTCCAGTTTGTAAGAACAGTTTTTGTTATCTGTGTTTGTTTTCAAAGATATAAAATGACTTTGCTTTTTATCAGCGTGTCTGGATACTCTTTTTAGTTGGTGTTGGCATCTGGGGGAACCCAGACAGAACAGTTTCTATGTTTCTAAGAAGAAGAAGAGGTGGTGGAGGAGAAGGAGAAGGAGGAGGAGGAGGAGGAGGAGGAGGAGGAGACAGTGGGATCTTTGGCACTTTCTGAGCCTGGTGGTTTTCCTGCAGATATTTCATGACCCAACTAGTGTTGTGGTTGGCTCAGGGCCAGCTCCTGCCCCAAAGACTGTGGGGGTGGCTGTGGGTGAATTTTTGCAGTGTCAGAGGCCAGTGTTACTGCCGTCTGCTGCTGACAGCGACACAGGGAGTGAATGTGAACTGGGATCCTCAGAGGAGGGCCTGGCAGACAGCCAATTAGGGAGCAATTCCTCCTCCTTATCTTCTTCGCTGGACTCAGATGAAGAAGCATTTGTTGATGTATGCAGGCGCAGGGCAATGAATAGGAAAGAGCAGCTACATAGGTATTACAAGAGATAAAAAAGCAGTCTGGTGTTTTAGCCTCATGGCAGTTTATCTGATTCATTGTTTCATCGAGATCGTGGTTTTTGCTATTCAGGATGGTGTGTGTGGACTCTCTGGGCTTTAGAATTGGACTCAATTTCCCAGTTATTGGGTGAGCAATTGGACTGCATTTAACTTGTGCCTTGTGTGTACCAGAAAATCCCTTTGACATTTAAAAAGGGAGCTGTTTCTGTTTTTCTGTTTATAAAAACATTTGGGTTTTCCTTTTATCGTGTGGTGTGTGTCTTCCTGGACTAATTACCCTGTAATTACAGGCGGTTGAGACACGCCGGCAGAAGAACACCAGCTCAGCGCCTTTATAATAAACTGTCCCTTCATCCCAAACCCACCACATCTACGCTTCCCTCAGCATCTTCAGCAAGGAATTCTGGGACTTGTAGGCTCAGCCCCTTTGGAGGCAAGTGCTGGAATCCTTCAAAGAGTACCCGGATGTTGCTCCCTCCCACCTCCCCTTCAGGGCTTGCAGCAGAGAGAACAAAATGGCGGCCAAAGTCAACACAACTGTTGGTGAGTTTCTATGGTAACCGCCTTGACCCCCGTCACTGCCCCGTCCCTCTTTCTTGTCCCACCTTCCCCCTGCAGTCACCTTCCCACGTTAGCTCAGGCAGTTGGGAGTGGCTGCGCTTTGGTGTTGTTGTTGCTTTTTAAAAGGAAGAGCAGTCCTATGGATTTCAAAACGTCCCTTAACCCGGGTCTCCCGTTTTCTCTTCGGATTGTTTTGGACCTTTTCCTTCCACTGCACTTCCGGGTTCGCAAGGTAACCTCTGCTGTAAGGGTCCTTTCTTATATTTCTTCCCCCTGGAAAGAAGTGTGTGTTCTTCACATACACACAAAAGTCATCCCCCATGCCCTCTCCCCCGCTCTGGCAATGGTGTCCCTCTTTACCGAGGTTATAATCTGGTCACTTTGCCCTTGAGTTATTTCTAAAGATAATGAAAGTGGGCTAAAAATAATAATAAATAATCTTCCCGGTGGAACTGAATTTTGCTTTGTTCTACTTGAGAATGCCGACAGCTTCTTTAAGCCACAGAGGAGAAAACTGAATTATTCTTAGAATAATGATAGTTCTACCAGCTCAGGTTGAAATCATCTCCTTTTTATTCAATAATGGTTTTTTCCCGACAAATTAAGATAAAGCATTTGTCATCCTGAACTCAACTCCTAGGGATTTCATCAACGTCTCATGGGGGTTTTTTTCCTCTGCAGCAAAATGGAACCGGGTTTGCAAAACTCTTTTGCTGGGATATATTCATTTTCCAGTCTAACCGAAACCATGGGATATCTCCGCAGTCTCCCACAGGTACAAATAGGAGCATGGAAATGGAGATTTCCATTTCGCCAAGTCAGAAACCTCAGATTGACCTGAGGAGCTGCTGATACAGTTCTACGGAGGAATCATGGAGTTTGTCATTTGCACCTCTATAATTGTCTGGTTTGGCAGAGCAACTGAACAAGACAGACAACGGACTTTGGCGGAGAGTTAGAACTGCAGAAAAAAAACACTGCTGCCGACCTGCCTCCCATTGAGGACCTGAATACTGCACGAGTCAAAAAGAGGGCGGGGAAAATATCTACAGACCCTTCACATCCTGGACACAAACTGCTTCAACTCCTATCCTCAAAATGATGCTAAAGAGCAGTGTTTTTCAACCAGTGTGCCGTGGCACAGTAGTGTGCCATGAGACATGGTCAGGTGTGCCATGGGGAAATTAACATGGGTCTCCAAACTACCATTCTTGCCAGGATATCCCTTTTGTGTTCATTGAAACAGGCCCAGGTTTCACACTAAGTGAGTATAAATACATTTAGAAATTATATTATTAAATATATGTATAATATGTACTGCGTTAGAGTGTCATTTTGTGTAATTTGGGTTGGTGGTGTGCCCCAGGATTTTGTAAATGTAAAAAATGTGCCGCAGCTCAAAAAAGGTTGAAAATCACTGCTATAGAGCACTGCACACCAAAGCAACTAAACATAAGGACAGCTTTTTCCTGAACGCCATCATTTTGCAAAACAAATACAGTGGCAGCTCTACTTAAGAACTTTTCTAGATAAGAACCGGGTGTTCAAGATTTTTTTGCCTCTTCTAGAACCATTTTCTACTTAAGAACCCAAGCCCGGAAAAACTTTCCAGGAAATCTGAGAGCAGCACGAAGGCCTGGTCAGTTTCCTGCCATTCCCCCTGGGTTTCTCTCTCTGGCGCAGTGTATGGGAGGCAGCCTCGCGCCGGGTGTATGGGAGACACGTGCTCTTCCTCGCCGTCTCAGAGTCTTTCTTTATTTTTTTTTAAGCCTTAAAGTTTTGGATTTTTTTGATTCCCCTCACATCTCCTTCTTCCTTCGGCAGTGCTTTCCTAATGTTGTGGTTGGCTCTGGCCCAGCTCCTGCCCCAAGGAATGTGGGGGTGGGTGCAGGGGAAACATCAACATGTCAGAGGCTTGTTTTATTGCCGACAGAGTCAGGTAGTGAAGTTTCCTCGGAAGAAGAAGAAGGTGGGGGTGACTTGGAAGAGGGGAGTTTGGCAGACCGCCCAGGAGGAGATCAATCATCCTTATCATCCTTGGATTCTGAACAAAAACTGATGACATATCCATGCATGCGTAGAGTGATGCATAGGAGAGAACAACTGAAGGATGCATGACCGTTGCAGTGGGATGGGCTTCCCTTTTGCGACCTGACAAGCAAAATTCAATGGGGGAGCCAGACTCACTTAATGACCGTGTTACTAACTTAACAATGGCAGTGATTCACGTAGCAATTGCAGGCAGCCATGCTTCACTTTATGAAATGACAAACCCGATTTAGAGAGATAGAACATAACCATTGCAGTATAGTAATACAGTGGTACCTCTACCTACGAATGCCTCTACTTATGAACTTTTCTAGATAAGAACCGGGTGTTCAAGATTGTTTTTCCTCTTCTCAAGAACCATTTTCCACTTACAAACCCGAGCCTTCAAAACTGTAACTGGAAAAGGCAGGGAGAAGCCTCTGTGGGGCCTCTCTAGGAATCTCCTGGGAGGAAACAGGGGCAGAAAAGGCGGGCAGAAGCCTCCTTGGGGCCTCTCTAGGAATCTCCTAGGAGGAAACAGGGGCGGAAAAGGCAGGCAGAAGCCTCCGTGGGGCCTCTCTAGGGCTCTCCAAGGAGGAAACAGGGACAGAAAAGAAGGGGGAGAAGCCTCCGTGGGGCCTCTCTAGGAATCTCCTAGGAGGAAACAGGGGTGGAAATGGCGGGGAGAAGCCTCCTTGGGGCCTCTCTAGGAATCTCCTAGGAGGAAACTGGGCCTCCACCCTCCCTGTGGTTTTTATATTGATTTCTATGGGGAAAATGGCTTCTTCTTACAAACCTTTCTACTTAAGAACCTGATCACAGAATGAATTAAGTTCGTAAGTAGAGGTACCACTGTACTAAGTCACATAGTAATGAAAGTCAATGGATAGATGACAGATGTTCTTTTTGAAGAAAGGCAGTAACACATAATCACACTTGGGAAAATATATACAACGATAAAATACGTGTTAAGATAAAGAAAGGTACAGATAGTTTAGTTTTGCTTTACAGTTATTTTAATAATGTTAATTTGTTTATTATTTTTACTTTCTTAAATATTTCAAAATATGTAATAAATAAAATCTAGACTTTACAATTTGGGGGAGGAGGGGCAATGTAGCCTGCATGATAAATCATTGAAGTATATATGAAACTATTTTGTTAATGGGGAAAAAGCATGTAATAATGTATACACTTGAGACAAATTATAGTCTAGTGTATAATTAATATAATATAAATATAATGACTTTAATACTAATATAATGCTAATATACTATTATTCGTTTAATTTTCTTTGATTTTATTCTGTACTTATTATTGTGTTTTCTTTCTTTTTTTAAGTGGAAAATTAATAAATATTTTAAAGAGTCTAAAAAAGAAAAAGAAAGTTCTGGTTGTGATTTTCGTTTTTATTGATGGAGACCTTGGTGCTAATTCTGCCTCATTAACTTAGCAATCTGAGCTTGATCTTCTCCATCCTTTGCTCCAATTCATCATTTTTCAGGTTCGCTCTTCCCTAAACTTTTTTTCCTCGTGAATACTGAATAATAAGAGGCACAGGTGTAACATGAATGTAATTACATTAAATCTGAATTGGAGCGTGCAGAACCTCATTTTTCAATTTGCAGCTTCCACCACCAAATTCCTGCAGAGGTGTATTATTGAGGCACTTGGCTGGGGTTGTAACTATTTATTGCGTTGTAAAACTCTGCCGTCCTTTATTTTTTTTCCCCTTGCTATATGATTTATGATCCAGCAAATCCCAAAGCAACGGAACATGAGTATATCTTCAGATTTCGAGGCCTGCTGAATTTAGCATCCAGTGTCTCATAAAAGACAAATGGTTTGTCTATTTTATATGCTGTGCTGAAACACATTTTTCCTCTCATCACTGATGTCCCAACGGCCACGATGTTGAACCTATGGCTTGGGTGCCACAGGTGGCACATGGAGCCATTTCAGAGGGCAAATGAGATATTAATTTTAATAATAATAATTATTATTTATTAGGTTTGTATGCCGCCCCTCTCCGAAGACTCGGGGCGGCTCAAAACAATAATAAAAACAATGTTACAGTGGAACAAATCTAATATTAAAAGAGAAAAAGACATATAAAACCCTATCTCAGGGACCGCCTTCTGCTGCATGAATCCCAGCGACCAGTTAGGTTCCACAGAGTGGGTCTTCTCCAGGTCCCATCAACTAAATAATGCCGCTTGGCGGGACCCAGGGGAAGAGCCTTCTCTGTGGCGGCCCCGGCCCTCTGGAACCAACTCCCCCCAGAAATTAGAATTGCCCCCACCCTCCTTGCCTTTCGTAAGCTACTTAAAACCCACCTCTGCCACCAGGCATGGGGGAATTGAGATACTCTTTCCCCCTAGGCCTTTAAAATTTTATGCATGGTATGTCTGTATGTATGATTGGTTTTTATATTAATGGGTTTTTAATCGTTTTTAGTATTAGATTATTATTGTACGCTGTCTTATTATTGCTGTGAGCCGCCCCAAGTCTCCGGAGAGGGGCGGCATGCAAATCCAATAAATAGATAGATAGATAGATAGATAGATAGATAGATAGATAGATAGATAGATAGACAAACACACACAAATAAATAAATAAATAAATAAACAAATAAATAAATAAATATCATTTAAAACCAAACAACACATACATACCAAACATAAACTATAAAAGCCTGGGGAAGTTGTCTCAGTTCCCCCATGCCTAGCGATATAGGTGGGTCTTGAGTAGCTTTCGAAAGACAAGGAGAGTGGGGGCAGTTCTAATCTTCCGGGGGGGGAGTTGATTCCAGAGGGCGGGGGCCACCACAGAGAAAGCTCTTCCCCTGGGGTCCGCCAAACGACATTGTTTAGTCGACAGAACCCGGAGAAGGCCAACTCTGTGGGACCTTATCGGTCTCTGGGATTCGTGCGGTAGCAGGCAGTTCCAGAGGTACTCTGGTCCAGTATTGCCCTATGTCAGCTACAGTTTGCATGCGCCTGCTAGCCAGCTGATTTTCGGCGTTGGGGATGGTCATTTCGTCCTCCTAAGGCAGTGATGGTGAACCTATAGCATGGGTGCCATAGGTGGCACACGGAGCCATACCTGCTGGCACACGAGCCGTTGCCCTATCTCAGCTCCTTGATTGACACAATATATTCTGGTATCTTATCTAATCCTCTTGCGTTACTTTGTATATATCCAGACAATATACTTACTCTCTGTAAACCACTTAGAGAGAAGCACTGTGAAGCTGTATATAAGTCTAAATACTATTGCTATAATGCTATTGCTATTACATGCTGTTGCAACAACAGTTTTTATGTACACTGAGAGCACCTATGTGGAATCGACACTGCATATCAGATATTAATACAATCGAAGGAGTCCAGAAATACTTCATAAGAAGAGTCCTTCACTCCTCCTCACGTAACAAATTACCCTACTCCTCCAGACTTCAAATACTAAATCTAGAAAATTTACAACTACGTGGTCTCCGAACTGATTTAACTGTTCTCCATAAAATCATACATCCCCGTTAGTGACTACTCCACCTTTAACAACAACAACAACACAAGAGCACGTAATAGATACAAACTGAATGTAAATTGCTCCAAACCTGACTGCAGGAAATACAATTTTAGCAATAGAGTGGTCACCGCCTGGAACTCATTACCTGACTCTGTTGTTGCTTCCCCCAACCCCAAAATCTTCAATCTTACAATTGACCTCTGCAATTTTCTAAGAGGTCTGTAAGGGGCGTGCATAAGTGCACTTATGTGCCTAATGTCCCTGTCCTACTGTCTTATTATCCTTTCTATTACTACGTTCTACTTACGTTATGTTATGTTATGTTATGTTATGTTATGTTATGTTATGTTATGTTATGTTATGTTATGTTATGTTCCGTTATGTTATGTTATGTTATGTTATGTTCCGTTATGTTATGTTATGTTATGTTATGTTCCGTTATGTTATGTTATGTTATGTTATGTTATGTTATGTTATGTTATGTTATGTTATGTTATGTTCCGTTATGTTATGTTATGTTATGTTATGTTATGTTATGTTCCGTTATGTTATGTTATGTTATGTTATGTTCCGTTATGTTATGTTATGTTATGTTATGTTATGTTATGTTCCGTTATGTTATGTTATGTTATGTTATGTTATGTTAATGTGTACTATAATACTATACTTGTTTGACAAATAAATAAATAAATAAATAAGTAAGTAAGTAAATAAATAAATAAAATAAGCAGCAAGCAAATTCCTTGTGTGACCAATCACACTTGTCCAATAAAAAATTCTATTCTATTCTGTTCTGTTCCGTTCCGTTCCATTCCGTTCTATTCATAACAAGCACCTAGGGAACACCTGGAATGAGGAAATCACTAACTTGTATTGGGAAGAAAAACAACAACAGAGGGAATCTATTTAAGTATCTTAAATAAACCTCATTGGAAACTCTGCCAGAAGCAATCAGACACTTGGAATTTTCAACTGTAATTATGTGCTAATAAGATAAATGAAAGTGTTAACCACAAAAATGCAAGCCAGCTGCAAAGGATTAACAATTAGAGCTGGAAACTGAACATTTTTTAGAGAGCAGACAGGGTAAAATATCAATCCAGTTACTGAATTTTTGGTCTTTGTTTAAACCCGAGGATCCATTGCGTGGGGAAGACTAACTTCCTTCATATCCCTCCTCCTTGTATATTCAATTATGCATATGAATTAACCACAATCAATAATGCTAACTGTCTCAGACTTGCTGACTGCTACATCCTATCACATAGCTAATAAGCATCTGCAATGGTGATGTAACTAATTAAATAAAAATATAATTTGCTTATAAATGGCTTGGTCAACGGGGCTTTTAAACCCAGCCATCTCTTGACTTCTCTTCCCTTGCCTCTAGGAATCTGTCTGTCAATAAACCCATTTATGCTTTGCTGTAATTGAATCCTGCCCTCTGGTTCACTTTTTTCTCCTTCGGGGGAAATTTCTCTACACCTGGAAGAGTTGAAAGCGGAACTGGAGAAGTTAATGGAAGATGTTCACACCTGTCGAAGGTTACGGGTCTCAAGACTCCACGGTTCCTCTGATTTAGGAATAGCATAGTCTAAATCAGGGGTGGGCTGCTTCCCGGATGTGGGGGGATTGCAGTGGGGTAGCAAAAATGGAGCTCCACCCCAGAGCACCCAATTTGTACTGAAAGATGTTGAGAGAAAATGCAGGGCATCCTGCATAAGCCACAGCCACAGTGTGATAGTAAAAATTTTGGTAGCCCTTCACTGGTCAAAATATACTATAGAGAGGAACAGTGGCATGATAGGAGCATGTGTTGTATTCATGAACATTTGTCTGCCAGCCTGCCTGTCTATCTGTCTGTCTGTCTGTCTCTCTCTCTCTGTCTCACCCATTTCCTCTTTCTTCCCCTTGTCTCAACTGCTTTCCTGCTTTCTTTCTCCTTCCTTCCTCCCTCCCTCCCTCCCTCTCTTCCTTCCTTCCTTCCTTCCTTCCTTCCTTCCCTCCCTCCATCCTTTATTTATTAATTGGATTTGTATGCCGCCCATCTCTTTGGACTCGGGGCGGTTCCTTCCTTCCTTCCTTCCTATGGTTAAGAGATGAGCAATTCAAAACCCTAACTTCATACCAACATTGGTGCTACTCTTAAACTTTTCCTTTCTCCATCTTTCTCTCTCTCTTTCTCTCTCTCTCTCTCTATATATATATAACTATATAATTGCTAACTATATAATTGCTAACTATAACTATATAATTGCTAACATTCCATTTACAACAACACAAAGATTGGAACTTCAGCCTGATGATGGTGAATGTGATTTCGCCGAAACGTCGCATAGACATGCAAAATATTACACAGGGCAAAACCCGAACTCAGAACAATCTACATACATATATATATATATATATACATATATGTTTTTCTTTATGTCGGATCACCCTGGTATATTTAAGGAACGTCACAGCTCCTTTTTGCCTCTAGGCCGAAATGGGACCATCCTAGTCTCCCTTAATTTTAAAATTCCAGCTGAAAACATTTTAACATATACATATATATATATATATATATATATATATATATATATATATATACACACACACACACACACACACATATATATATATATATATGTCTATATCTATATCTCATCTATCTTTCCATCTTTCCGTCTTTCCATCTTTCCATCTTTCCATCTTTCCATCTTTCCATCTTTTCATCTTTCTATCTCTCTATGTCTATATTTATATCTATAGCTCATCTATCTATCTATCTATCTATCTATCTATCTATCTATCTATCTATCATCTATCTATCTACCTATATTCCAAACTTGCAATGAACCGATAAAAAAAATAAAGGGAGACTGGTATAGATCTATTTCAAGCTTTTTAGCTTTCATCAGCCAGCCATACACTTCTAGGATTTGAACTTGGGCTGCTTATGCCTTGGGTATGTCTACTGTTATTCTAATGCAATTCAATTCAATTCAATTTATTAGATTTGTATGCCGCCCCTCTCTGGAGACTGCCTTCTTACCTCCTATTTTTGTTACCTGGATCGACCACCTTTAATTTTTAATTTTCTTCCCAATCCATCGCTATAGCTTATCTTCCAGACGTATTCATTTTCTCTCCTACCTCTTAGTTTTAAGTTGTACTCCTCCCTTTCCTCAATTTATATCTTTACTCATCATTTTTTTTAAATGCTGTCATTTATTTTCTTTTTCTTTATTATTATATATTGGGAAGTTGGGATGGAAGTGTAGTAATCAGATTAGGATTTCTTTAAATTTTCGCTCTCTGGTAGGAGCCTCCCGAAAATTCACGTGTACAAATTTCAGACACACACACGTTTGAAGGTTCAAAACAATGTCCTTTATCACAAAATTCAAAAGAAACAAAGCACCCTTTTTGTATTGCAAAGAGCACTCTTCCCCAAAACAACCTTGTAGGCTGTACAAGGCCCTTAATTAGTCCTTAAGTACTTAGCTAGTAGCTGTGAAGAAACGTCACAGCCCTCCTTCTTCCCACGAAGTGAAACACACACACACTTTACTCTGCTTTGGTGTCAAAGGCGTGAAAAATCCACAAACAAAGTTCAGACACAGCGAGGCACGATCCTGAAGAACTGCGGTCAGATAATCTTCCACAACGGCCAAACTAGCACACTGTTATTTATATCAGCAGCTCTAATTACTGGAGCCCCACCCAAACACAGGTGGCCTCTCTTATCTCCTGTAATATTTCCTCAATTGGTCTCTTCGATGCATAAGTCTGCGCCTGCGTGGGTCCAAGACTTCGTCATCTGAATCGACTGAAGATAATGGTGATTGGCTTCCTGGGCTGTGTGCCAAGCCCCCCTCTTCCAAGTCACCCCCACCTTCTTCTTTGTCCAGGGAAACTGCACTCCCTGACTCTGCCAGCAACAAAACAGGCCTAGGACATGTTGACGTTTCCCCTGCCTCCACCTCCACATTCCTTGGGGCAGGAGCTGGACCAGAGCCAACCACAACAGAGAATGAGTTTTAAAAAATTAAAAATGAGTAATAAAGGGAGATCTGATATGGGAAAAGAGATCAGAAATTTAGGGCATTTAGAAATGACAGACAGTTTTATCTGGAGGTGCCAGACTGAATTTCAAAATTCTTCTATGTGGAAAATTGCTTAAGTTGCTCTAAAAATAACCAGCATCCAAAATGTTAAGGGAGGGAAATTGGGGGAACAAAAGCTGGACATGTCAACATAGATTCCTACGCAAAAATAATCCAAATCACTTTGCAGAGGATCAGATAGACTTTTCAGGCAAGACCGAATGGTACATTTCATTTGCTTAGAATATTAAACTAGGCTACTGGATTCACAACACAGATTTTAAAAAGGAGGGGGTGTAGTCTTTGATAGCAAGAGGGGGCTGCTCTTTTGGCTTTTTATACACACAAGGAGAGAGACAGACAGACAGATACAGAGAAACAATGACAGAGAGGAAAACAGAGAGCGAGAAAACAGAGAGAAGCACACAGATACACATAGATACTCAGAGTGAGAGAGAGAGAGAGAGAAACAGACAGAAAAAGAAATAGACACATACAGAGAGAGAGAAAGAGACTCACATTCATAGTGAAAGAGAAACAGAAAGAGAGAAATTTTAAAAACATACAGTCACATACATTTATTTATTTATTTTTATTTATTTATTGTTAGAGTTGGAAGGGACCATGCGGGTCATCAAGTCCAACCCTCTGCCTAAGCAGGAACCCTATAGCAACCTAGCCAAGTGGCAGTCCAATTTCCTCTTAAAAATGTCCAGAGTATTGGAGTTCACAACGTCAGCTGGTAGGTTGTTCCACTGGTTGATCGTTCTGACCGTCAGGAAGTTCTTCCTTATTTCCAGGTTGAATCTCTCCTTGGTCAGCTTCCAGCCATTGTTCCTCATCTGGCCCTCCGGTGCCCTGGAGAATAAAGTGATCCCCTCCTCTCTGTGGCAACCCCTCGTATACCTGTACACTGCTATCATGTCCGCTCTGGCCCTCCTTTTCTCTAGGCTATCCATGCCCAGTTCCCGCAGTCTCTCCTCGTAAGTCTTGGTTTCTAGACCCCTGATCATTTGGGTTGTACTTTTCTGCACCTTCTCCAGAGTTTCAATGTCTTTTTTGAAGTGTGGTGACCAGAACTGAACACAGTACTCCAGGTATGGTCTGACCAGGGCGTAATAGAGTGGTATTAAGAGTTCCCTGGTCTTGGACTGTATTCCCCTGTTGATGCAGCTTAGGATTTTATTGGCTTTTTTGGCTGCTGCTGCACATTGTTGGCTCATGTTTAGTTGATTATCCACCAAGACTCCGAGACCTCTTTCGCAGTCGCTACTGCTAAGAGGGGTTTCTCCGAGGCTGTATGTGTGTCCAGGTTTTTTTTTTACCTAGGTGAAGGACTTTGCTCTTGTCGATGTTGAACATATACAATACTACAAAAGAGGCATTGATACTCTGAACCAGTGCTTCCCAACCTTGGCAACTTGAAGGTATTTGGACTTCAACTCCCAGAATTCCCCACCCAGCATTTGCTGGCTGGGGAATTCTGGGAGTTGAAGTCCAAATACCTTCAAGTTGCCAAGGTTGGGAAACACTGCTCTAGAGAAAGTGCAGAGGAGAGCAACCAGAATGATAAAGGGACTAGAAACTAAAACATACGAGGAAAGGTTGCAGGAATTGGGCATGGATAGTCTAGCAAAGAGGAGGTCCAAGGGGGACATGATAAGAGTCTACACATACTTGAGAGGCTGCCACAGGGAGGAGGGGAACATATTATTTTCCAAAGCACCAGAGAGCCAGACAAGGAGCAACGGTTGGAAGCTGTCCAAGGAGAGATTCAACCTGGAAATAAGGAGGAACTTTCTGACTGTGAAGGCGATCAACCAGGGGAAAGGTTTTCCCGCTGAGGTGGTGAACGCTCCAACACTAGTGACCTTCAAGAAAAGACTGGACTGCTATTGGACTAGTGTGATGTAGGTCTCCTGCACCAGCAGGGGGTTGGACTAGATGACCTGCAAGGCCCCTTCCAACTCAAATGAATGAATGAACGAATGAATGAATGAATGAATGAATGAACGAACGAACAAACAAAGAAACAAACAAACACAGAGAGAGACAGACAGACATAGAGAGAAAGAAACAGAAATAGAGACAGAGAGAGAGGGGGAGAGAGAAACAGCAGGGGGAGTAACAGAGAGAGAGAGACAGAGAGAGAAAAACAGAGAGATTGAGGAAGAGAGACATAGAAAGAAACAGAGAGAGAGAAAAATAGAGAGGGTGAAGAGAGAGAGACATAGAAAGAAACAGAGAGAGAGAAAGAGACAGAGAGAAAGAGACAGAGAGAAACAGAGAGA
This sequence comes from Erythrolamprus reginae, assembly GCF_031021105.1. Classification (NCBI taxonomy): domain Eukaryota; kingdom Metazoa; phylum Chordata; class Lepidosauria; order Squamata; family Dipsadidae; genus Erythrolamprus; species Erythrolamprus reginae. The sequence goes on along the minus strand of NC_091952.1, from coordinate 9,022,596 downwards.
GAAAATCAGAGAGAGGGGGAAGAGAGAGAGTCATAGAAAGTAACAGAGAGAGAAACAATGGGGGGGAGAGAAACAGAGAGAGAGGAAAAATAGAGAGACAAAGAGAGAGAGAGAAACAGAAAGAGGGGGAGAGAGATAATCAGAGACTGGGAACACAAAGAGACTCACAAGAGAACGAGAAAAAACAGACACACAGTCTCACACACACGGGGGGCGGGGAGAGAGATAGCAGAAACTCCTGATGTTGGCACATCTGCTATGGTACCTGTGTGCCATGAAGCTTGACAGAATTATATTGGCCTATAAAACATGGGTCAATCTGGGAGACAGTTTGTCAGAGCCCCCAGGCGATTAAAAGTGATTATTCAAGGAAGAGAATCAGAGGCTCTGTTGTGTGTTCTTCGCACATGACCCTTATTGATGGGGATTAAGATTAAGATGTTTTGTAGACTACACCAGAAGCACTTAGACTTGTGAGATGACCACAACTGAGACCATGAGTTTTTCTGTCTTGTCTGCCCTTCATTGTTTCAAATTACTTTCACTTTACAGGTAGTCCTCCTGTTACAGACACAATTGAGCCCAACATTTATGTTGCTAAGTTAAAGGTTCATTAAGTGAGCTTGCACCATTTTACCACTTTTCTATATGAGTCTGATGCTTTATATGATTCTGTGCTTTAAAATCTTGCATGAGGCCTTTGGAGAACTGGAGGGACCAGTAGAACATTCAGCTGAATAATAATGAAGTTAGGAGATAAAGAAAAATGGTTATAAGCAATATAGCAAGGCACCAGAATTGAGAGAAAATATCTATCTATCTCTTTCTCTCTGTCTCTCTCTGTCTCTCTCTTTCTCTTTCTTTCTTTCTTACTGTCTTTCTCTCTTTCCCTTTCTGTCTTTCTCTCTCTCTATCTCTCTTTCTCTTTTTGTCTTTCTTTCCGTGTGTCTTTCTGTCTTTCTCTCTGTGTGTCTTTCTCTCTTAATGTCTTTCTCTATCTCTCTCTCTTTCTCTCTTTCTTTCTGTCTTTCTCTCTTTCTATCTCTCTCTCTCTCTTTTTGTCTTTCTGTGTGTCTTTCTGTCTCTCACTCTCTCTCTCTGTCTTTCTCTCTTAATGTCTTTCTCTATCTCTCTCTCTTTCTCTCTTTCTGTCTTTCTTTCTCTCTCTCTTTCTTTCTGTCTTTCTCTCTCTCTCTTTGTCTTTCTCTCTCAGTGTCTTTCTCTGTCTCTGTCTCTGTCTCTGTCTCTGTCTCTCTCTCTCTCTCTCTCTCTATATATATATATATATATATATATATATATATATATATGTCACATGTTTAAGCTGAATTTGAAAATTAAGGGAGACTAGGATAGATCTATTTCGGCCTTATTTTGGCCTCATCAGCTAGCCATACCCACTGGGACTTGAACCTGCAACCTTTGCCTTGTAAGGCAGAGAATTATCCTCTAGGCTACAGTATCCAATCCCTTCAGCTCTGTACGAGGGAAGGGTTACATTTTGTGTCGAATCACCCTGGTATATTGAAGGAATATATATTGCCCTCTTTCTGACTTTTTCTCTATATGTATTTCTTTCTGTCTTTCTCTCTGTGTCTCTGTTTTTCTCCCTCCCTCTCTCTTTCTGTCTTTCTATCTATCTATATCTATATTAATATATATATATATATATATATAGATAGATAGATAGATAGATAGATAGATAGATAGATAGATAGATATATTTCTCCCTCTTTCTGTCTTTTTCTCTATATGTCTTTCTTTCTTTCTTTCTTTCTGTCTTTCTCTCTCTGTGTCTTTCTCCCTCTCTCTTTCTGTCTTTCTCTATATATGTATTTCTCCCTCTTTCTGTCTTTCTCTATGTCTCTTTCTCTCTGTGTGTGTGTGTGTATCTTTCTCTCTCAAGTCTCTTCCTCTCCGTCTTTGTCGCTCTATCTTTGTCTGTGTCTGTCTTTGTGTCTCTGTCTCTGTATCTTTCCTTCTCTCTCTCTCTCTCTCTCTCTGTCACACACACACACACTCCTCTGTTTATAATAGCCCATGCAGTAATAATACAATGTAATATCCTTCTCCAATCTAACCTTCCCAAGACGTTTTACAACCCCCTCTTGTTTTGTGGGTGAGGCCCTGGGGCCATTGCAATTTGCAACACCAATACTGTAATATTGCGCCAAGAGAAAATCAAGATGACGCTGCTGTTGTTGTTCTTCTTCTTGTTATTGTTTTCACAGAACACAATATTGAATACTGCAGCTTGTGGAAATTAAGAAGAAGGGGGTGGGAATATTCACGGGAAGAAGATTTCTCTTAATTTAATTTAATTTAATTCATTACATTTCTAGGCGGAGGATTGATAAGAGGATCTAAACTAAACCAAACCTCCTTAATGTTCTGTCGGGCTCTCTGGTAGACTCCTCCCAAAAATTCACAGGTACAAATTTCAGAAACACACACTTGAAAATCCAAAACAATGTTCTTTATAATGAAAATTCACTTAAACTAAGCCCTCTTTTGGTATAGCAAAGAGCACTGGTCTCCAAACAAACTGGTAATTTGTACAAGTCCCTTATCAGTTCTGTGATACTTAGCTTGCAGTCCTTCTTCTTTGACAAAGTGAAACACACTTTGCTCTGGTTTAGTTTCAAAGCGGGGGAAAATCAGCACACAAAAGGTCAAAGTCAATAAAGCAGTCACGAAACACAACGATCAGATAATCCTCCACAATGGCCAAACCCACAGGCTGCTCTTTATAGCAGCCTCACTAATTACCACAGCCCCACCCAACCACAGGTGGCCTCATTTTCTTTGATAATAATATCTCAGTTGTTGTTGCCTATGCATCGCTCTCCGCATGCGTGGCTGTATCATTAACTCTTGTTCTGAATCCAAGGAGGAGCTTGATAATTGATCTCCTTCTGAGCTGTCTGCCCCACTCTCCTCCTCCCTGTCACTCATGTCTTCTTGGTCAGAGGAGCCTTCATCATCAGATTCCAAAACCGGCCTGCAGCATGTGGATGTCTCCCCCACATCCACAGTCCTTGGGGCAGGAGCTGGGCCAGAGCTAACCACAACACTTAAGCAAAAAGAAAGGGTCTCTCCTTCCAAATTTACAGCTGCTTTTTAGGCGTGCCCAAGTCCAGTCTTTCGCCTCTAAGAAGTTGCTTCCAAGGGAAGGACGGCATTTTTGCAGTTGTGCATTGGGCCGGAAGCAATGTTAAGTCTCCATTCCATGTAATTTTTTGCCGGGAAGAAATCTCCGTCTGCCTGTCTCGACTAATCCATCTTTTTGTGGTGGTTGCTTCCATATCTTCGCTAATTGTGTTGGTCACTGTCAAGAATTTGCCAAGTTTGGATGTGCAACAGAAATGGAAGAGGTTAATTTGACAGGCCTTCTTCCTGAAAGGTCAGAAGAGGGACAAGATGGCTGCCGCAGTTTACATAAATCATTGTTTTGTATCACAGCAAAAAACGAGGCGAAGGCTTCCTTTGTCGCAGCATTTGTTCACTTCAAGATCCAGATAGCACCAAGAGATATCTTACTTACTCAACTGGAAAATGAAGGGTGAACAAGTAAAAGCTGCAATCGTACAATTGGGGAAGAAAAAAACTTTGGCTACAAAATAGAATTAGATACAGTGGTACCTCTACCTAAGAATGCTTCTACTTACAAACTTTTCTAGACAAGAATCGGGTGTTCAAGATTTTTATGCCTCTTCTCAAGAACCATTTTCCACATACAAACTGGAGCCTCCGAAACTGTAACTGGAAAAGGCAGGGAGAAGCCTCTGTGGGGCCTCTCTAGGAATCCCCTGGGAGGAAACAGGGCCAGAAAAGGCGGAGAGAAGCCTCCATGGGTCTCTCTAGGAATCGCCTGGGAGGAAACAGGGCTGGGAAAGGTGGGGAGAAGCTTCTGTGGGGTCTCTCTAGTAATCTCCTGGGAGGAAACAGGGCCTCCACCCTCCCTGTGGTTTCCCCAATTGCACACATTATTTGCTTTTACATTGATTCCTATGGTCAAAATTGCTTCTTCTTACAAACTACTTAAGAACCTGGTCACGGAACGAATTAAGTGCGTAAGTAGAGGTACCACTGTACTAAGCTGGCAGGAATAGGCAACACCATAGAAGATAGGCTCAAGATCCAGATGAACAGTGATGGGCTGCCAAAAGTTTTATTGCCACACTGTGGGCGTGGGTTATTTTGTGGATGTGACTTGGTGGTCATGTGACCGGGTAGGAGTGGCTTGACAATCATGTGACCAGGGGGTGGCTTAAAGGTCATGTGACTGGGTGGGAGTGGTTTACCAACCAAGATAAATTTTCAAAAAGGTGCTCGGGCTCTTTTTCAGTTGATTAAGTCACATTATTTGAATAGCCACAAAAAGGACAAATGACAGGTACCATTATTTGTTGAGGAGCACAGTAACATTTTAAGGTTTTGTACTTAGCCCACAGGATTCAGTATGATAACAGATTAGGCAAGTAGCTCAATTTTCTTTCATTGCTATAAAACTCTATAAGAGACTATAAGAGTCTGCGGAGAGGGACGGCATACAAATCTAATAAATAAATAAAATAAAAGTTCAGTTCTAGATAATGATTAAAATGATTGAAGAGTTTATGGGTAAAACATACTATTTAATTATTTCCTATTTTGAAAGTAATTAAAGTTCATACTAAGGCACTAAAGAAGGAAGGACAATAAAAAAATTGTTCAATAAACACTGCAGATGGATCTTGACAGACTTGAACACTGGACCCAATCTAATAAAATTAAATTAAATGTAGAAAAATGTAAATCTTATACTTAGGCAAGAAAAACCAAATGTACACATATAAACTGGGTGAAACCAGGCTTAACGGCAGTGACTGTGAGAGGGATCTTGGAGTCTTAGTGGCAATCAGTTAAATATGAGCCGACAGTCTGCAGCAGCAGCCAAAAAAGCCAAGACAATCCTAAATTGCATCAACAGAGGGATCCAATCAAGATCAAGTGAGGTACTAATACCACTCTATAAAGTCTTAGTAAAAACATGTCTCCAATACTGCCTCCGGTTTTGATCACCACACTATAAAAAAGAAGTTGAGACTCTAGAAAAACTGCAAAGAATAGCAACCAAGATGATTAGGGCAGAGGTAGGCAAAGTTGGCCCTTCTATGACATGTGGACTTCAACTCCCAGAATTCCTGAGCTAGCATGATTAGCTCAGGAATTCTGGGAGTTGAAGTCCACAAGTCATAGAAGAGCCAACTTTGCCTACCCCTGGATTAGGGGACTGGAGATTAAAACATATGGAGAACGGTTGCAGAACCTACGTAGCTTCTGCTCCGGCAATCTCACACTACTCACAAGAGCCTACAAAACTTTTGCCAGACCCATCCTAGAATACAGCTCATCTGTCTGGAACCCATACCACATCTCGCACATCAACACCCTTGAAAACGTCCAAAACCCTTCACTCCTCCACTCAAAACAGAATACCCTACGAAAATAGACTAACAATCCTGGGTCTAGAAAGCCTAGAACTACAGCACCTAAAACACGATCTAAGTATTGCCCACAAGATCATATGCTGCAACGTCCTACCGGTCAATGACTACTTCAGCTCAACCGCAATAACACAAGAGCACACAACAGATTCAAACTTAATATTAATCGCTCCAAACTTGAGTGTAAAAAATATGACTTCAACAATCGAGTTGTCAAAGCGTGGAACTCATTACCGGACTCAATAGTGTCAACCCCTAACCCCCAACATTTCTCCCTTAGACTATCCACGATTGACCTCTCCAGGTTCCTAAGAGGTCAGTAAGGGGCGTGCATAAGTGCACCAGTATGCCTTCCATTCCCTGTCCAATTGTTTCTCCTTATCTCATATATCATATATATTTTCTTCCTTTCATATATCTTCTCCTCTATTTTTACATATTATCTTTATATATATTACTTCATGTCTATTCTCTTCCATATGTATTGTGTATTGGACAAATGAATAAATAAAATAAATAAATAAACTAGGTATGACTAGTCTAATGAAGAGAAGGATAAGGGAGACATGATAGCAGTCTTAATAATAATAATAATAATTTATTAGATTTAATGCCGCCCCTCTCCAAAGACTCAGGGGGGCTCACAACAGCAATAAAACAATACAATACAAATCTAATAGTTAAAACTATGACTAAAACCCGCTATCTTAAAAAACAATCAATACTATACAATCACAACCACACATAACTCTTAATGGTCAGAGAAGGGGATACATTAATTGTCCCATGCCTGGCCACATAGATAGGTCTTCAGGGTCTTGCGGAAGGTGAGGAGAGTAGGGGCAGTTCGAATCTCCAGAGGGCTGGGGCCACCACAGAGAAGGCTCTTCCCGTAGGCCCCCACCATATGACATTGTTTAGTCAGCGGGACCCAGAGAAGGCCAACTTCTCTGGATCCCAGAGACGAGTTCCAATACTTGAGGGGCTACCATAGAGAGTGTTGTGGTTGGCTCTGGCACAGCTCCTGCCCCAAGGAATGTGGAAGTGGATGTGGGGGAAACATCCACATGCCACAGGTCTGTTTTGCTCCCGATAGAATCTCCCCACGAAGCCTCCTTTGACAAAGGAAGCATGAGTAGCAGGGAAGGAGGGAATTTGGCAGACAGCCCATGAGGAGATCAATCATCCTTATCATCCCTGGATTCTGAACAAGAACTTATGACAGACCCACGCATGCGTAGATGATGCATAGGAGAGAACAACTGAAGGATTATTACAGGAGATAAGTGAGGCCACCTGTGGTTGGGTGAGGCTGCTGTAATTAGTGCTACAGATAAAAAGAGCAGTCTGCTGGTTTAGCCTCGTGGCAGTTTATCTGATTCATAGTTTCGTCAAGATCGTGGTTTTGCTGTTTCCCTGTTCAAGACTGTGTGTGGCCTTTCTGGACTTTGGAATTGGACTCAATTTCCCAGTTACTGGGTGAGAAATTGGATTGCATTTAACCTGTGCCTTGTGTGTACCAGAAAATCCCTTTGACATTTTAAAAGGGAGTTTTTTCTGCTTTTCTGTTGATAAAGACTTTTGGTTTTCCTTCTATCGTGTGGTGTGTGTCTTTTCGGACTAATTACCCTGTAATTACGGGCGTTTGGGACACGCCGGCAGAACAGAGAGGAGGGGGGGTCAGGCTGTTTTCCAAAGCACCTGAAGGCCAGACAAGGAAGAATGGATGGAAACTGAAGCAGAAAAAATTCAACCTGGGAATAAGGGGGGATTTTGTGACAGTGAGAACAATCAAGCCATGGAACAGACATTGCTTTCGGAAGTGGTGGGAACTTTATCACTGAAGGGTTTCAAGAAGAGATTAGCATCCTATTTCATTTGTTTAATTTGCCCAGAATTAAAAATTAAAGATAGCCATTAATTCCCCTCCGTCAAGAATTTAATCATTTCCCACTTCTGCTGCATTAAAAATACATTTGGGATCACAGCTTTCTGAGGGCTGGGCTGGGGGCAGGGGGCTGCACCTGGGTGAGGAGAAGGGGAGTTTTCTAAGTTAACTCGCTGCCAGTTTGCTTCCTTCCAAACTATGTGGGCATCTATGAGCATTGCATGCTGCTCAGTTCTAAAAACCCAAAAGCAAAAAATTACTGGAATTTGGTAGAAAGATGGTTAAGAGATATATTTTCGTAAAAATAACAATGTTTATTTTTACATGAAGACCTCCCTTTGAAGGAGCTGGGGAATCCCTCCCGCGAAGAGATTCTGGGGCGGAACTTTGACGTCACCGGCAGGTTGCTAAGGACGCCAAGGTGATCACTTCCTGGATTCCATGGAATCCAGGAAGTGATCACCTTGGCGTCCTTAGCAACCTGCCAGTGACGTCAAAGCTCTGAACGCCGAACAAGACCCCGAACTTTGCCCGAAGTTTCAAAAAAATTCGGGTTCGTGTTCGGCATACCGAACACCGCAAAATTCAGTACGGACCCGAATTGTGCAAGTTCGGTTCACCCATCACTAGTCATTACCTATAAAGCCGTACATGACTTAGGACCAGATTACTTACGAGACCATCTTCTGTGTCGCACATCGCAACAACTGATCAGATCCCACAGAGTCAGCCTCCTCTGGGATCCAGCAGCCAAACAGTGCCGGCTGGCAGGACCACAAGGGAGGGCCTTCTTTGTGGTGGCTCTGGTACTCTGGAACCAGCTTCCCCTGGAGATTTGTACCATCCCCCACTTTCCTGGCCTTCCGAAAGGCCCTAAAAATACACCTTTGCCGGCAAGCCTGGGAGGGTTGTTGAACACCACCATCTTGCTCCGGCCTATTGATGAATGATTGATGGATGAATGTTTTTTATTGTGGGGTTTTATTTTTGTATTCATTTTATTGTTGGTCGCCACTCTGAGCCCGCATGGAGAAAGGTGGCATACAAACGTGACAAAAGAAAGAAAAAAAAGAAACAAACAAAGAAACAAAGAAACAAAGAAACAAAGAAACAAAGAAACAAAGAAACAAAGAAACAAAGAAACAAAGAAACAAAGAAACAAAGAAACAAAGAAACAAAGAAACAAAGAAACAAAGAAACAAAGAAACAAAGAAACAAAGAAACAAAGAAACAAAGAAACAAAGAAACAAAGAAACAAAGAAACAAAGAAACAAACAAACAAACAAACAAACAAACAAAGAAACAAAGAAACAAACAAACAAACAAACAAAGAAAGAAAGAAAGAAAGAAAGAAAAAAAGAAACAAACAAACAAACAAACAAACAAACTGGCAGGAACTCACCTTTGGGGGCAGAGTGAGGGGTTCGAGAACTTGCAGGATAATTGGGGACTTCTGGTTCTGTGTCTGTAGATTAAAAAAAGATGAAGACCAGATTAGAATCCAGTTCTCAAGACGTTCTGGGGAGGGGGAGGAAGGAGGACAATCTGCCACAATTTCTCAGAAATGAAAGACTGAAAAGAAAAAAAAACAGTTTTAATTAAATCCAGGAGAACAAAATGAGGTAGCAGGTTTCTTATTCGGTGCCAGAAATATAATTCCACCAAATGGCAGCCAGACAAATTTTGAAATAAAGGGGGATTTTGTTTTTTTAAATTAATGCTTTGAAAAGTTTGGATTTGGGCTCGTGTTCTGCCGGCGTGTTTCAACCGCCCGTAATTACAGGGTAATTAGTCCAGGAAGACACACACCACACGATAAAAGGAAAACCCAAACGTTTTTAAAAACAGAAACAGCTCCCTTTTTAAATGTCAAAGGGATTTTCTGGTACACACAAGGCACAGGTTAAATGCAATCCAATTTCTCCCCAATAACTGGGAAATTGAGTCCAATTCTAAAGTCCAGAGAGTCCACACACAATCTTGAACAGCACAAAAACCACGATCTTGACGAAACAATGAATCAGATAAACTGCCATGAGGCTAAAACACCAAGCTGCACTTTTCTCTGTAGCACTAATTACAGCAGCCCCACCCAACCACAGGCGGCCTCATTTTCTCTTGTAATAATCCTTCAGTTGTTGTCTCCTATACATCACTCTACGCATGCGTGGATGTGTCATACATTCTTGTTCAGAATCCAGGGATGATACAGATGATTGATCTCCTCCTGGGCTGTCTGCCAAACTCACCTCTTCCCTGTCACTCACGTTTCCTTGGTCAGAGGAGGCTTCGTCGGCAGATTCCATCGGGAGCAAAACAGGCCTGCGGCATGTGGATGTTTCCCCCACATCCATGCACATTCCTTGGGGCAGGAGCTTGGCCAGAGCTAACCACAACAGCTTGGCTGGGAGTCTACTCTGGAAGATTAAAGGGGAGGTAATATAACAAAATAGCAGAGTTGGAAGGGACCTTGGAGATCTTTCAATCCAGTGTTTCCCAACTTTGGCAACTTGAAGATATTTGGACTGCAACTCCCAGAATTCCCCAGCCAGCAAATGCTGGCTGGGGAATTCTGGGACTTGAAGTCCAAATATCTTCAAGTTGCCAAGGTTGGGAAACACTGTTCTAGTCCAAACACACGAACCTGCAGGAGACCCTATACCGGACCACCATTTCTCTTGTACAAAAACCGAATCTCACGTAAAGACCCGCAACCACAAGATTTCTCGGGTTATTTGCCTGGGAGCTCAGGGCCTTTCAATTATTGCAAGGAACTGATTAAGGTCTGTTGCTGCAGTTAACTCATCGAAGGAGTGTTGCCTGGACTTTTCAGTGTGTGAATGCAATTAATTTACAAGAGGTAAAGAGAGGGGTTTTGGGACAAGGAGTCTGTTTCTTGTTTCTGCTAAGCTTGGGTCAGAACAGATTCTCCCCCCCCCCCCCCCATCGACTTTGGTTGTCGAAAGCTGCCTGGGAAGGTCACAAATGATAATTACATGACTTCAGGAAGCTGCAACTGTCATAAATACATATTATTTGCCAAACACCTGAATTTTGGCCTGGAAAAGGACAAATAGGTAATTTGTGGCCTGTGGCAAAAGATGCATTTTTCAAAGAAGTGAAAGCAGTTGTTTATAATAGTATGTTTCTGCCTATTTTTTAAAAAGTAGGCATGCATATATAGAGAGAGAGAAGCAAAAGCTGAATATCTTAAGAAATAAAAGGGAAGGGGTGAGAGGAGAAGTATATTTGGGAAAATAGAAAATCTCAGGAATAAATGGGACCTGATTAGAGGGGGTCCCTCCCAGTTTGGACCGGTTTCCCTCCTCCTCCTCCAACTTCCCCTCTGTTCCTTTTCCCTTCTCCTTTTCTTTTTCCTTCTTCCCCCTCTGCTTTTTTACGATCCTCTCTTTTTTCCCTTCTTCCTTCTCCCCTTCCTCCTCTTCCTCCACCTCCTTCTCCTCTTCCTTTCCCCCTCTTCCTCCTGCTCCTCTTCTTCCTCCTTCTCTTCTTCCTCCTCTGCCTGCTCCTCTCTTCCTTTTTCCTCCTTGTCCTCCTCCTCCTACTGCACCTACTCTCTTCCTTTCCCCTATTCCTCCTCTTCTTCCTCCTCCGCCTGGTCCTCTCTTCCTTTTCCCCTCCTGCTGCTCCTCCTCTTCCTTTCCCCTCTTCCTCCTGCTCCTCTTCCTCCTCTTTCTCTTATTCCTCCTCTGCCTGCTCCTCTCTTCCTTTTTCCTCCTCTTCTTCTTCTTCCTTTCCCCTCTCTTCCTCCTCCTCCTCCTCTTCTTCCTCCTCCACCTGGTCCTCTCTTCCTTTCGCCTCTTCCTCCTGCTCCTCCTCTTCCTTTTCCCTCTTTCTCCTCCTCCTCTTCTTCCTCCTCCACCTGGTCCTCTCTTCCTTTTCCCCTCCTCCTGCTCCTCTTCCTTTCCCCCCTCTTCCTCCTCCTCCTCTTCATCCCCCTCCTCTCTTCCCTTCCCCCCTCTACCCCTCCTCTCTCCTCCTCCTCTCTTCCTTTTTCTTTCTTTTTCTCCTCCACCTCCTCCTTTCTTTCTTTTGCCCCTCCTCTTCCTCCTGTCTCTCCAAGCCATTACAATAGTAGCCATATATCTACGAAAACATATATATATATATATATAAACATATAAACAGCTAAAAAAACATTTGACATATATATATATATATATATATATATATATATATATATATATATATATATATATATATATGTAGATTGTTCTGAGTTCGGGTTTTGCCCTGTGTAATATTTTGCATGTCTATGCGACGTTTCGGTGAAATCACATTCACCATCATCAGGCTGAAGTTCCAATCTTTGTGTTGTTGTAAAATGGAAATGAAATCTACATACATATACCCGTGAAAATTTACGAAAACAAATATATATATATATATATATATATATATATGACGGTCTTGGTATATTCGGGTTTCTTCCCGTGTAGGATTTGGAAATTTCTGGCGACGTTTCGATGAGGTCTCACTCATCATCTTCAGGCTGGTGTTTCTGTCCTTTTTCTCAGGCGAAGACTGAGAAAAAGGACAGAAACACCAGCCTGAAGATGATGAGTGAGACCTCATCGAAACGTCGCCAGAAATTTCCAAATCCTACACGGGAAGAAACCCGAATATACCAAGACCGTCATACCTGTACCCGTGAAAATCTACGAAAACATATATATATATATATATATATATATATATATATATATATATATATATATATATATATTGTTTTCGTAAATTTTCACGGGTATATGTATGTAGATTGTTCTGAGTTCGGGTTTTGCCCTGTGTAATATTTTGCATGTTTATGGGACGTTTCGGTGAAATCACATTCACCATCATCAGGCACGAAGCTTGGAAACTTCAGCCTGATGATGGTGAATGTGATTTCACCGAAACGTCGCATAAACATGCAAAATATTACACAGGGCAAAACCCGAACTCAGAACAATCTACATATATATATATATATATATATCACATGTGTTTTTGCTGAATTTGAAAATTAAGGGAGACTAGGATAGATCTATTTTGGCCTTATTTTGGCCTCATCAGCTAGCCATACCCATTGGGACTTGAACCTACAACCTTTGCCTTGTAAGGCAGAGAATTATCCTCTAGGCTACAGTATCCAATCCCTTCAGCTCTGCACCAGGGAAGGGTTACATATTTTGGTGTATTGAAGGAATATCACAGCTCCTATTTTTGCCTCTTGGACCAACCCAGGGCCATTTCCAAAGCAGTTAATTTTATTGATAGCCGACAATTCTATCTGTATGTGTCACATGTTTTTTTGCTGAATTTGAAAATTATATTGGGACTCTTGGAGGATATTTTTGCGTTAGAAATTTTATTAAACCCTCTTTGTGAAATAACCAGCTGAGAACCCCCGAGACCTCACCAGGTATGTAAGTTCAGAATCTCTGCCCCAATAGGGCTATTGGACAGCTTACAAATAACTCCTTGATAAAGAGTTTGTGATCCATCTCTAGTGTCCCTTAGCCTTTCACTCCCCACACCTGCCAAATCCCAGTTTAAACTTTAAATCTATTTAGCAACTCGAGGCCTCGGATGAAAGGAGCTGCAGCTTCAAAACCCTTCCGCCTTTGGATAACATCAGTTAATTGGAAAAGGAGAAGCCAAGCTCCTCTGGATACAGGCATCAAGGGGAATGGCAAAGCAGAGAGGCGTCTGAGCAAGAGTTTGCTTCTGCACATGTACCAAAATCTCACAGAAGCAAAATCTTGCTTGGAGGTCTTCTAATCTAACCCCTGGCTTAGGCAGGAAATCCCTACACTATCCAACAAATGGTTATCCAATACCTGAGGGAACTGGGCATGGACAAAATTGAACAGGTCCAAAGACGGGCCACAAGAATGGTGGAAGGTCTTAAGCATAAAACTTATCTGGAAAGACTTCATGAACTCAATCTGTATAGTCTGGAGGACAGAAGGAAAAGGGGGGGACATGATCGAAACATTTAAATATGTTCAAGGGTTAAATAAGGTCCAGGAGGGAAGTGTTTTTAATAGGAAAGTGAAAACAAGAACAAGGGGACACAATCTGAAGTTAGTTGGGGGAAAGATCGGCCGCCCAGCAGCTGATCTGCTCGGTAGCGCAGCGGCAGCGAGGAGCCGAATCGGGTTTCCCCTTTGCGTGGGCGGCGGGGAACACAAACTCCACCATCTACGCATGCGCGGCCATAGGAAAAAATTGGCGCGCATGCGCAGATGGTGTTTTTACTTCCGCAACCCTACATCCCGAAAAATCGATTATCGCGAGGGGTCTTGGAACGGAACCCTCGCGATAATAGAGGGATCACTGTATATATTCTCTCCTTATCTCTTATATCATATATACTCTCTCCCTCCCATCTACTTCTCTTCTTTTTACTTTCTATCGTCATATATATTACTTAATGTCTATTCTCTTCCATATGTATTGTATATTTGGACAAATAAATAAATAAAATAAAATAAATAAAAAAGCAACATGAGAAAATATTATTTTACTGAAAGAGTAGTAGATCCTTGGAACAAACTTCCAGCAGACGTGGTTGGTAAATCCACAGTAACTGAATTTAAACATGCCTGGGATAAACATAGATCCATTGTAAGATAAAATACAGGAAATAGTATAAGGGCAGATTAGATGGACCATGAGGTCTTTTTCTGCCATCAGTCTTCTATGTCTCTATGTTTCTATATCACAGAGAGGAGTGGATCACTTTATTCTTCAGGGCACCAGAGGGCCGGACGAGGAACATCGGCTGGAAGCTGACCAAAGAGAGATTCAACATGGAGATAAGGAGGAACTTCCTGACGGTCAGAGCGATCAACCAATGGAACAACCTACCAGCGGATGTTGTGAACTCCAACACTCTGGACATTTTAAAGAGAAGATTGAACTGCCACTTGACTGGTGTACTATAAATAAATAGATAGATAGATAGATAGATAGATAGATAGATAGATAGATAGATAGATAGATAGATAGATAGATAGATAGATAAACAAACAAACAACAAACCTTCTTAAAAACTTCCAGTGTTGGAGCATTCACAACTTCTAGAGTAGTGGTTCTCAACCTTAGGGTCAGGACCCCTTTGGGGGTCGAACAACCATTTCACAGGGGTCGCCTAAGACCATGGGAAAAGACAAATTTCCAATGGTGTTAGCAACTAAAGCTTCTATTCTGGCATCTCGGAACAAATTTTTATAATCCAACCAATCCGGCGTTTACAGGGGGGGTGTCCCTCTGATCTCTTGCTAATCAGCTTAAAGATCTGCTGGAAGAATTGGTGCTAAACCTATAGTTGGGGGTCACCACAAGATGAGGAACTGTATTAAGTGGTGGCGGCATTAGAAAGGTTGAGAACCACTGTTCTAGAGGCAAGCAGTTCCACTGATCTATTTGAGGAGAGGAGAAGCCAGGCACCTTAGCCCTAACCCAAACCCTTGACATGAGTGACATCAAGTTGCCCACCTTTAAGCCAATTACATGACCTTTAAGCCATTCCCCTGGTCACGTGATCATCAAGACGCTCCCACCTGGTCACATGGTCGGCAAGCCACACCCACAAAATAAGCCACACCCACAGTGTGGTAGTAAATTTTTTGGCAGCCCTTCACTGAAGCACAGTCATTGTTTCAATTATGGTCACTAAACAAGACCCACCTGTCGTCTGATATGTGTATATAGTTAGGAAAGCTCTGTGAATAAAAAAGCAGAACCCAGAGAAAAATGATAAAATAAGAACACAAAAGAAATTAAAAAGAAAAGCAATGTCCCTGCCAAAAAAGACAAATTTATATAGGTAGGGACTTGTCATAGATATAGACAGATAGGAAGTTTTATATAACCCCTTCAATAAATGATGACTATATTTTATTGGAATCGCTCATACATAATTTATGCCTTTGAGCAACTCGTTCGAAAGTTGCAAGTAACTGAATAAGACCTATTTAAGGAAAAGCAATATTGTCTTAGGAGAAATGGCTTGTTTTTTTCTGCAAAGACTCTACCATAGCCATGAAAAAGCTATACAAAATAATACGTACTACAGATAATGTACCAAACATCCATTTCAATTTTTCTCCAGAGTTTTTTATTTTATTTTTTTTAAAGAAAGGAAGCGATAGAATATAAGGAACTGGATTTTAAATGGGAAATGTAGAAAACTAATACCAAACTCAAAATCAGCATAGTTGCATCTACCTCCTAGCATCTTCTCCAGGATGAGAAAATCTATCATGACACCACTCAACAGCAGTCAATCTAAAAAAATGTGAAACAGTACCCTTAACTACCACCGCCGGCCAAAGAAGCCAATACAATCCTAAAATGCATTAACAGAGGGATACATTCTAGGGCTAGGGACTTACTAATACCACTCTATAAAGCCCTGGTTAGACCACACCTAGAGTACTGCATTCAGTTTTGGTCACTACACTAAAAACAAGGCATTGAAACACTCAAAAAAGTGCAGAAGAGAGTAAGCAAGATGATAAGGGGACTGACAACTATAACATTTATTTATTTATTTATTTATTTATTTTTATTTTATTGATTGATTTCGTCCATTACACAATGAGGGTTTTAGTGGGTATACGCATAGTAAAATACATAATGGAGGTTATAGAGGATATACTCATAGTAAAATATATCTAAGAAAGAATAGAAGAGAAGATATAGGAATAGAAGAAAGGTATAGGAGATATAGGAGAGCAATAGGACAGGGGACGGAAGGCACTCTAGTGCACTTGTACTCACCCCTTGCTGACCTCTTAGGAATCTTGATAGGTCAACCATGGATAATCTAAGGGTAAAGTGTTGGGGGTTTGGGGATGACACTATGGAGTCCGGTAATGACTTCCACCCTTTGACAACTCAATTACTGAAGTCGTATTTTTTACAGTCAAGTTTAGAGCGGTTAATATTAAGTTTAAATCTGTTGTGTGCTCTTGTGTTGTTGTGGTTGAAGCTACATACATACGAAGAGAGGTTGCAGGAACTGGGCGTGGATAGTCTAGCAAAGAGAAGGACCAGGAGAGACATGATAAATGTAAATCCGTTCCAGGATTTACAGAGACTTTTTGGATATTTCACAGTTAAGTACAGTTTGTGGACTCTTGAAGTGGGGTGGCTATGACGCCTTCATAGCTGCCTTTATCTGCTCTGTTTTGTTTTTTGTTTTTCACAGCATTCCAGGCTTGTGGTTTGTGGGAGAGCACTTTGGTTGTTTAAAGTGCATGTGTACAATACTTTTGTTTTGATAAACCGACTCTCTATTTACTTTACAACCGCGTGTGTGTTTGAATTTACATTTCTGACTTAATTGGGGCTCGTAAAGTGAAGCCCGGCATAATAGATGGTGGAGGGCGTTTTTACAGGGAAGCCTTTGGAGCCTGGGAGGGCAAAACACAAGCCTACTGGGCCCACCAGAAGTTGGGAATAAGGCTGTTCCCAGCCTGCAGAAGGCTCCGGGAGGTGAGGGAAGCTGTTTTCACCCTCCCCAGGCATTGAATTATGGGTATGAACACTCATGCATGTGCAATAGCATACGAACATCCTGTTTCGGCACCCGAGGGAAAAAAGGTTTGGCATCACTGGTACAGGGTCTCCTGCACTAGCAGGAGGTTGGACTAGAAGACCCACAAAAGGGTCCCTCCCAACACAAACTATAAATAAATATAAATATAAATATTTATATTTATATAAATAAATAAAATAATATTTCCCTTGTTCAGCATTGCGTCAGGAAGCTATTGGCCTGGTAACTATCCAAGAACCAATAAAGTTTGTGGTTGCAACTCACTCTTGAAAGACTGTTTGCCGGGAGTTTGCTGGATGTGAATTCAGGTAAGCATTCACATTAGCCAAATAAAAGTGGGTTTTTTTCAGAACAAGGAGTCATGTTTCATGATTTGGTGAAGCCTAGAGCAGAACACCTGAGCTGGGGTGGCGCAGTAGGTAGAGTACAGTATTGCAGGCCACTGAAGCTGACTGCTAGAACTGCAGGTCAGCGGTTCAAATCTCATCGCCAGCTCAAGGTTGATTCAGCCTTTCATCCTTCTGAGGTGGGTAAAATGAGGATCCAGATTGTGGGGGCAATAGGCTGGCTCTGTAAAAAAAAGTGTTATTGCTAACATGTTGTAAAGCCCTCAGTCTAAGGAGAAGGGCGGTATAAAAAATTGAATAAATAAGTAAGTAAGTAAGTAAATGAATAAATACATACATACATAAATAATCGAATAAATAAATAATCAAATAAATAAATAAATAAATAAATAAATACATAAATAATCGAATAAATAAATAATTGAATAAATAAATAAGTGAGTAAGTAAGTAAAAAATTGAATAAATAAATAATCGATTAAATAAATAAGTAAGTAAGTAAGTAAATAAATAATCGAAAAAATAAGTAAGTAAATAAATAAAAAAATAAATGAATAATGAATGGTAGGAGCCTCCCAAAAATTCAAAGGTACAAATTTCAGACACACACACGTTTGAAAATTCAAAACAATGTTCTTTATCACAAAATTCAAAATAAAGTAAGCACTCTTTTTGTATTGCAAAGAGCACTCGTCCCAAAACAACCTGGTAGTTTGTACAAGTCCCTTATCAGTTCATAAGTACTTATCTTGCAGCTGTGAAGAAAGTCACAGCCCTTCTTCTTCCACGAAGTGAAACACACTTTGCTATGCTTTGGTTTCAAAGTGGTGAAAAGTCAACAAACAAAGGCCGGAGTCAGCAAGACATTCATGAAACAAAATGATCAGATAATTCTCCACAACAGCCAAACCCACACACTGCTATTTATAGCAGCAGCACTAATTACAGCAGCCCCACCCAACCACAGGTGGCCTCATTTTCTCTTGTAATAATCCTTTAGTTGTTGCTTCCTATGCATCGCTCTACGCATGCGTGGATGTGTCATTAATTCTTGTTCAGAATCCAGAGATGATACTGATGATTGATCTCCTCCTGGGCTGTCTGCCAAACTCTCCTCCTCCCTGTCACTCAGGCCTCCTTGGTCAGAGGAGAGTTCGTCGGCAGATTCCACTGGGAGCAAAACAGGCCTGCAGCATGTAGATGTCTCCCCCACATCCACCTGCACATTCCTTGGGGCAGGAGCTGAGCCAGAGCTAACCACAACAGTAAGTAAGTAAATAAATAATCAAATACATAAGTAAGTAAGTAAGTAAGTAAGTAAGTAAGTAAGTAAGTAAGTAAGTAAGCAAGCAAGCAAGCAAGCAAGCAAGCAAACAAACAAACAAACAAACAAATAAATAAATAAATAAATAAATAAATAAATAACAACACTTACGTGACTTAACTCCAGACACGAGCAAATGCAGAGCTCTCCATGAGGTCTTCCCCGAGCCCTTCCTCCACTACAGATGTCACAACAGTGCCAGGTTTTAAGAGCTGCTTCTCAACAGCTACGGGGGATTTGTTTTGATATCCCTGTAGGAAAAACACAGGCGTCTCTGTTTTTGAAGGCAGGTAGCTTTAATCACGAAAGGCTTACGTGAAAATAAACCCGGCTGGGCAGCAACAGGACTTAACCTCCAAGGGGATAATCACAGGATTGCAATAGTAATCTATACATGGGGATGACTGATGACAATTGAACAGCTGGATTATTTTAGACCGGGGAGGGGGGTACCCAATTCTGGGTCCATGGAATGACACTGGGCCGCAGCATCCCGGAAACCAGGCCACGCAAACAAACAAAGCCCCATCTGTGAGATGCAGGCAGCACACGAAACCACGTCCCCTCCGGTCTGCAGAAAAATCTCTCCCCACAGAACTGATCCTTGATTTTTTTAGGCCATTTTTTTCCCTTTGGAGCTGGGGGTGTGGGTTTGTTTCTGTTGGTCTGTCTCGGAGCAGCTAGGCTACGTGACCTTCGACATATGCTGAGTGGGGAGCAGGGAGGATCTTGCTCAGCATAGGGGCTCTGCCTGCTTCCCTCGCCCTCCGAGCATCATTCATCTATTGTCATCCAAGCATGGCAGAGAGCGGTGCGCTGCCAGGCCGGGCCTCCACTGCTGTGCTCCCGAAGGCCACGACTCGCTCAGGGTGCCATCTCTGCACCGAGACATGCCTGTGGCACAGGAGAGCACAGAGCAGACCACGTAACTGGAGCTTGGGGCCACTGCTGTTGCTGGTGCTGCCCAAGTCAACAATTGCTGAACCTGGCATGGCTCATGGAAATTTCTGGCATTTCTTTTGTTGGCTTGTCTCGGTTAGCTAGGCTATGAAACCTTCGACAACACCGAGCAGAGAATTTTAACAGAGCGTGGATGTGTGATAAAGCCAAGACACAGACTTAGTTAAATAAGTATTATTTACATATAAACAAAATATAAACAATCCAGAATAAGCACGAAGCAAATACAGAATAGTAAGCACTGAGCAATCACAAGATAGAAGCACCAAGCAAAATACAATATAGATAATAAGCACAAAGCTTATACAAGCACGAAGCGTAAACACAACTCCCCCTTCTCAGGTAAAGGTAAAGGAAGTGACTGAGCAGAATAATGAGCTTTTATAGCTTCAATGAGGAAGTGACCAAACAGCCTTGAATATTAACTCTTCAAGTACAAGTTAACTCTTTGAGTGCACATTAACTCTTTAAGTACAAGTTTAGTACAAGTGTACAATATGCAGTTTACAATGGCAATCCCTAACAACCATGTACCCTGTACTAACATCTTTGCTTCTGTGCATTCAAAAATTGCGGAAATGTTGCACACATGCTATTTGGCTTCTGTGGGACTGTTTCAGGAGCCCTTTACTGAACCGTCCCCTGTCTTACCTGTCCTTTAAATTGGGTGGACTTCAACTCCCTAGCTTGGGAAATTCTGGGAGTTAAAATCCACACTTCTTAAAGCTTACAGCATTGGAGAAACACTAATTTAAGCAGTGCTCCCTTCCCATCTCCAAACAGAGGGAGTAAAAAGATATTTTAACAATTAAAAACAGGAGTTGTTTTCAAGGAAGTGGATGGTTTGAATAAAGTAGCTGTTTATGATCCTTCTCTTCTAACCAAATGGTGCTTTGGCAGAAATATCTAATTTGCAAAAAGTTAGATAGAAGCAAGGGGCTGAGGAAGCCACCCAGAGTCGTAACAGATTGAAGTAGATTATAAAATTCATGCTAAAAAAATGAAGGCAGGCAGGGTGGAAACGCTCTGAGCAAAACCTTAGAAACGCATCTGATTCCCGATAATGTAATCAAATTATGATGCGTGTTACCCTTGCTGTTAAATAAACAGGCAGAAAAAATAATAGCTCTACCCCCCTGGCCAAAATGGCACAGAGGAAAAAGATTGGCTTTAGGAATCAGATAGAATCACTAACATCTTAGCAAAATCTTCTGAGTCTTTTTACTTTTTTGCAGATAATAAGAGCTTAAGTCAGATTCCAATACCATGGAATAAAACAGCACTTAAGAATTCCACTGATACGGCGATGTGAGCCTTCACATGGAGATGTTTCGTTACTTGTCTAGATAACATCTTCAGGGCTAGAAGGGGGTGGGAATGTGCTTCCTGTTTATACATAGTGGTTTGCCCTGATAGTGTTGGTAGGAGCGTTGTTTCCTTCTTGGTAATTCCTTGGTTAGATTGCTGTTGTTTACTGTTTAGAAACATAGAAACATAGAAGTCTAAGGGCAGAAAAAGACCTCATGGTCCATCTAGTCTGCCCTTATACTGTTTTCTGTATTTTATCTTAGGATGGATCTATGTTTATCCCAGGCATGTTTAAATTCAGTTACTGTGGATTTATCTACCACGTCTGCTGGAAGTTTGTTCCAAGGATCTACTACTCTTTCAGTAAAATAATATATTCTCATGTTGCTTTTGATCTTTCCCCCAACTAACTTCAGATTGTGTTCCCTTGTTCTTGTGTTCACTTTCCTATTAAAAACACTTCCCTCCTGGACCTTATTTAACCCTTTAACATATTTAAATGTTTCGATCATGTCCCCCCTTTTCCTTCTGTCCTCCAGACTATACAGATTGAATTCATGAAGTCTTTCCTGATAGGTTTTATGCTTAAGACCTTCCACCATTCTTGTAGCCCGTTTTTGGACCCATTCAATTTTGTCAATATCTTTTTGTAGGTGAGGTCTCCAGAACTGAACACAGTATTCCAAATGTGGTCTCACCAGCACTCTATATAAGGGGATCACAATCTCCCTCTTCCTGCTTGTTATATCTCTGGCTATGCAGCCAAGCATCCTACTTGCTTTTCCTACTGCCCGACCGCACTGTTCGCCCATTTTGAGACTGTCAGAAATCACTACCCCTAAATCCTTCTCTTCTGAAGTTTTTGCTAACACAGAACTGCCAATACAATACTCAGATTGGGGATTCCTTTTCCTTTTCTTTGTCTGGTGTTAATCCCTGCTTATCTGAGTATCAATTGATAGTAAAGATCTGTTCGTGGTTTTTTTGTGGGTTTTTTTAGTATTTTTATTGTCCTGTATGAATTATGTGTAAATGTTCTTCATGTCCATGCTCATGGCTGGTTTGTCTTCATGCCAAATTTCCAGGATTCCTTCTCAACAGGTTTCCTTCTCAATCAACACCCAGATAAGCAAGGATTAACACCAGATAAACACCAGACAAACAAGCAGTAAACAACAGCCTAATCAAGGAACTACCTTAAGGGGAAAAAATCCCATCTCCACCAACACTCGAGGCCAAGTTTTGCAATATAAACATATTCACTAGCACTGATGATGTTGCCTAGTTAGGTACTGAGATGTCTGCAATAGAACAATCAAACTCAGACAGCATCAACGTCCCCAAAGTTCAACTTCTCTGTGGCAGCCCCAGCCCTCTGGAATCATCCCCCCAAAGATCACAACTGCCCCCACCCTCCTTGTCTTTCACAAACTGCTTAAGACCCACCTATATCGCCAGGCATGGGGGAATTGAGACATCTCCCCCAGGCTTTTATAGTTTTATGTATGGTATGCATGTTTTGCATGGTTTTTAAATGATGGGTTTTTAGATGCTTTTTTAATATTTAGATTTGTTTACATTGTCACACTGTTTTATTATTTATTTATTTATTTTATTTATTTATTAGATTTGTATGCTGCCCCTCTCCGCAGACTCGGGGCAGCTAACAACAGTAAAAAGACAATGTAAATAAATCTAATATTAAAAGTAATTTTAAAAACCCCAATTTAAGGAACCAATCATACATACAGACAGACCATGCATAAATTTTATAAGCCTAGGGGGAAGGGAATATCTCAATTCCCCCATGCCTGATGACAGAGGTGGGTTTTAAGAAGCTTACGAAAGGCAAGGAGGGTGGGGGCAACTCTGATATCTGGGGGGGAGCTGGTTCCAGAAGATCGGGGCCACCACAGAGAAGGCTCTTCCCCTGGGTCCCACCAAATGACATTGTTTAGTCGACGGGACCCGGAAGAGCCAACTCTGTGGGATCTAACTGGTCACTGAGATTCGTGCGGCAGAAGACGGTTCCGGAGATATTCTGGTCCGATGCCATGAAGGGCTTTATAGGTCATAACCAACATTTTGAATTGTGACTGGAAACCGATCGGCAACCAATGCAGACTGCGGAGTGTTGGAGTAACATGGGCATGTTTAGGAAAGTCCATGATAGCTCTCCCAGTTGCCCTCTGCACGATCTGTAGTTTCTGAACATTTTTCAAAGGTAGCCCCATGTAGAGAGCGTTACAGTAGTCGAGCCTCGAGGTGATGAGGGCATGAGTGACTGTGAGCAGTGACTCCCGGTCCAAATAGGGCCGCAACTGGTGCACCAGGTGGACCTGGGCAAACGCCCCCCTTGCCACAGCTGAATGATTATTGTTGAGCCACCCCGAGTTTTTGGAAAGGGGCAGCATACAAATCTAATAAATTATTATTATTATTATTATTATTATTATTATTATTATTATTATTATTATTACTACTACTACTACTACTACTACTACTACTACTACTACTATTAGTCTCCCTAATAAGAAGTGATATTAAAATTTGTTTTTTGTATGTTGGGGGGGGGCGGAGCAGATGCAGGTGAAAAAAATGAAAATACAAGGAACGTTAACAGAGGACAAACAAACAGACAATAATCTCCTTTTCACATCTAGAGATTTGGCCCCATTCATTTTACAAAGAAAGTTCTCATTCAAGCCTTCCCTAGGTGCAAGTATCAGTGGTTACACAGCTACCCCTTGTGCTTCAGAATGGCACAAGTCTTATAAAGTATGGTATTTAAATAACAAATAAACAATAAATAACAACAACAGAGATGGAAGGGACCTTGGAGGTCTTCTAGTCCAACCCCCTGCTTAGGTATTTATCCTGGATACAACGTTTATTCATGCCCCCTATAGATGTCTTAGGAATGGGGTGAGGTTGACTTTAGACAGTCTAAGGTTAAATTTTTTGGGGGGCTGGGGAAGAAACCAGAGTCGGGTAGTGCATTCCAGGCATTGATCACTCTGTTGCTGAAGTCGTATTTTCTGCAGTCGAGTTTTGAATGGTTTACATTGCGTTTGAATCTATTTTGTGTGCTGTTGTGGTTGAAGCTGAAGTATTCATTGGCCGGTAGGACATTGTGGAAGTTGATTTTATGAACTACATGTAGATCAGATCAAAGGCGACATAGCTCTACGTTTTCTAAGCCCAAAATTTCAAATCTGGTGGAATAAGGTTAATACTATGTACATAACTAGTTGGGTTTGGCAATATATAGAATAAGCCAGCAATGTATGCTTACATGTATTATGTTCTGCCGGCGTGTCCCAACAGCCCGTAATTACAGGGTAATTAGTCCAGAAAGACACACATCACATGATAGAAGGAAAACCCAAAAGTCTTTATCAACAGAAAAACAGAAACAGCTCCCTTTTTAAATGTCAAAGGGATTTTCTGGTACACACAAGGCATAGTTCCCTCTAAGCTGAGCAGTGAGCAATCGCTCACTTAAAAATCATCATCAACTCAGAGTTTTCCAAACCTGCCCAGAAGCCGAGAGGGAAAGAGTGAGAGGGAAGGAGAGAGAGAGGAAGAGAGGAAGAGAGAGAAACAGATAGAAAAAAGAGAGGAAGGAAAAGAGAAAGAAAAAGAATGGGAGTAAGGAAGAGAGAAAGAAAATCAAAATCTAGTTTGAAACTAGCTCAACTATTTAAGTGGCATTTTGATATTGATAGAGTTGCCCTATTATGAGCTCACTGTTATAGACACACAGTACAGTATTTTATTTTGAAATTCTCTGAGGCAAAACAGGGTGGGTTTTTTATTTGTTTGTTTGTTTGTTTATTTATTATTTCTGTGCCGCCCAGTCCCGAAGGGACTGCCGCTCAGACACTATACTTTTCTGCCCCCCCCCAAAAAAAAAATTAGAGGGAACACTGCACACAAGGCACAGGTTAAATGCAATCCAGTTTCTCACCCAATAACTGGGAAATTGAATCCAATTCTAAAGTCCAGAAAGTCCACACACAATCTTGAACAGCAAAAACCACAATCTTGACGAAACTATGAATCAGATAAACTGCCATGAGGCTAAACCAGCAGGCTGCTCTTTTATCTGTAGCACTAATTACAGCAGCCCCACCCAACCACAGGTGGCCTCACTTATCTCCTGTAATAATCCTTCAGTTGTTCTCTCCTATGCATCACTCTACGCATGCATGGATGTGTCATAAATTCTTGTTCAGAATCCAGGGATAATAAGGATGATTGATCTCCTCCTGGGCTGTCTGCCAAACTCCCCTCTTCTAAGTCACCCCCCACCTTCTTCTTCTTCCGAGGAAACTTCACTACCTGACTCTGTCGGCAATAAAACAGGCCTATGGCATGTTGATGTTTCCCCTGCATCCACCTCCACATTCCTTGGGGCAGGAGCTGGGCCAGAGCCAACCACAACATATTAGAACACTATTGCTTTAAGAGCTAGTGTTACAGATTGCCACAAGAGGGAGCCAAAAGAGTGATTCATTCTCTTGGCTACTCTCTGCTCTCTCTGTTTTTGTCTTTGTGACTATACTGTAGTAAGAGCTGTGTGTTCAAATGATGGTTTATGTATTTGTAAGCTGGAAAAGTAAGCTTATAGTATTGGTTATTTATTGAGATGTATTGACTGATTTAACTGTGTATGGCTAGGACTATTCTTGACTAAGATATTTGTGAAAGTAAATAATATTTGATACACTTAATGTATCTGGGTAGTATTACTGAATTATTAATCGTTTCTCTGGGCTATTAGCTGGATAGCTGCAAAACCTCCATATTTCCTCTGTGTATGTGTATCTTTGACCACTCAGAGATAGCTCTGCATACTCCTTAACAGCTGCCATTTTGACTTTTTTGACCCTTGCAGTACCCCTGAATTAGATACTGAAATTTGATTCCTATCGAGCCGTTCTTTTTTCCCCCCCTCAAACTTTTTAACGTCGTAAACACAATCCATCTTAAAAAGTAATATCGAAGAAAGGAAAAATAAATTGGGGTGGGGGAATCATCTTTGCCTCCAGCTAATAATATTCCATGGGAAATGATGTAGCAATTTTTAGGCAGCCTGGAAAGAAAATAAATTTCAAATATTGTCACATATATAATGCATGGAGTGTGTACGAAAAGATTAAATTTGGTATTGCAGAAAAATTGAGGCATATACAGACATAATTTATTTCCCCCCGGTTAAAATTGCTGTAGTAAATATTTTTACAAGGGATAGATAGGCTCACCTGACTGGATACTTAATTGATTTTTTTAAAAAAATGAGTAAATATTATAATATTGTGGATTCTCCCCCTTTCTTTCCATGATCATGTCAAGACAGGATAGGACCAGACTATCTCAAAAATTGCCTTCTGCCGCATGAATCCCAGTGACCAGTGAGGTCACATAGGATTGGTCTCCTTAGGGTCCCATCGACCCAACAATGTTGGCTAGCGGGACCTAGGGGAAGACCTAGGGGATTATCTAGGTCCCCAACAGTCGGGCTTCAGACCCGGTTACAGCACGGAAACTGCTTTGGTCACGTTGATGGATGATCTCTGGCGGGCCCGGGACAGAGGTTTATCCTCTGACCTGGTGCTCCTTGACCTCTCAGTGGCTTTCGATACCATCGACCATGGTATCCTTCTGCACCGGCTGGAGGGGTTGGGGGTGGGAGGCACTGTTCTTCAGTGGTTCTCATCCTACCTCTACGGTCGGTCGCAGTCAGTGTTAGTGGGGAGTCAGAGGTCGACTCCGAGGTCTCTCCCTTGTGGGGTGCCTCAGGGGTCGGTCCTCTCCCCCCTGCTATTTAATATCTACATGAAATCGCTGGGTGAGATCATCCAAGGGCATGGGGTGAGGTATCATCAGTACGCTGATGATACCCAGCTTTACATCTCCACCCCATGTCCAGTCAACGAAGCAGTGGAAGTGATGTGCCAGTGTCTGGAGGCTGTTGGGGCCTGGATGGGTGTCAACAGACTCAAACTCAACCCGGATAAGACGGAGTGGCTGTGGGTTTTGCCCCCCAAGGACAATCCCATCTGTCTGTCCATCACCCTGGGGGGGGAGTCATTGACCCCCTCGGAGAGGGTCCGCAACTTGGGCGTCCTCCTCGATCCACAGCTCACATTAGAGAACCAACTTTCAGCTGTGGCGAGGGGGGTGTTTGCCCAGGTTCACCTGGTGCACCAGTTGCGGCCCTATTTGGACCGGGATTCATTGCTCACAGTCACTCATGCCCTCATCACCTTGAGGTTCGACTACTGTAATGCTCTCTACATGGGGCTACCTTTGAAAAGTGTTCGGAAACTTCAGATCATGCAGAATGCAGCTGCGAGAGCAGTCATGGGCTTACCTAGGTATGCCCATGTTTCACCATCACTCCGCAGTCTGCATTGGCTGCCGATCAATTTCCGGTCACAATTCAAAGTGTTGGTTATGACCTATAAAGCCCTTCATGGCACTGGACCAGAATATCTCCGAGACCGCCTTCTGCCGCACGAATCCCAGCGACCGATTAGGTCCCACAGAGTGGGCCTTCTCCGGATCCCGTCAACTAAACAATGTCGGTTGGCGGGCCCCAGGGGAAGAGCCTTCTCTGTGGGGGCCCCAACTCTCTGGAACCAACTCCCCCCCGAGATTAGAACTGCCCTTACTCTCCCTGCCTTCCGTAAACTCCTTAAAACCCACCTCTGCCGTCAGGCATGGGGGAACTGAAACATCTCCCCCGGGCATGTTCAATTTATACATGGTATGTTTCTGTTTGTGTTTGTTAGTAAATGGGGTTCTTTTTAAATCTTCTTAAATATTTTAAATTATTTGGATTTGTTATGATTTCTGTATTTTTGTTGTGAGCCACTCCGAGTCTCCGGAGAGGGGCGGCATACAAATCTAAATAATAAATAAAAATAAATAAAAATAAATAAAAATAAAGAGCCTTCTCTGTGGGGTCCCGCCCCCCTGGAATCGGCTCCCCCCGGAGATTTGCACTTTCCCCACCCTCCTTACTTTCCGAAAGAGTCTAAAGACTCATCTTTGATCTGTCATCTGCACCTCTATAACTGTCTGGTTTGGTGCTGCAACCCAACAAGACCGACACGGACTTCAGAGGAGAATCAGAACTGCAGAAAAAACAATTGCTGCCAACCTGCCTTCCATTGAGGACCTGTAGACTGCATGAGTCAAAAAGAGGGCAGGAAAATATTTACTAACCCCTCGCATCCTGGACACAAACTGTTTCAACTCTGGCCCTCAAAACTTCACTATGGAGCACTGCACAATTTTTATTAATATTGATTGTTTCTTCATTGCTTATTTGACCCCTCTGACAATCATTAAGTGTTGTACCACATGATTCTTGACCAATGTATCTTTTTCTTTTATGTATGCTGAGAGCATCTGCACCAAGACAAATTCCTTGTGTGTCCAATCACACTTGGCCAATAAAATTCTATTCTATTCTATTCTATTCTTTGTCGCCAGGCCTGAGGTTACTAGATCTTCCCCCTGACCAACGAATGTTTTTAGTGTGATTTATTGAATGAATGTTCATGAAAGTTTTTAAAGTTAGAATTTTTAAAGATATTTTTATGTATATCAATTGGATTAATTGTACTATTGTGTCTTTGCATATGCTGTGAGCCGCCCCAAGTCCTTGGAGAGGGGTGGCATACAAATCCAATTAAACTAAACTAGTTCTTATACAGATAGCCCTTGACTTATCACAGGTCGAAGTTACCCCAGACCAAAACAAAAATACTTATGACCAGAATCAGGTTGCTACCTGGTGCACGCTACACTGCACACCGGGAGCAAAAATGGAGCTGTGCAAGTAGCTCCGTACTGTTGTGGTTAGCTCTGGCCCAGCTCCTGCCCCAAGGAATGTGGAGGTGGAGGTGGGGGAAACATCCACATGCCACAGGCCTGTTTTGCTCCCGACAGAGTCAACTAGTGAATTATCCTCTGACGAAGGAAGTGTGGGTTACATGGAAGAGGGGGGCTTGGCTGACAGCCCGGGAGGAGATCAATCTTCCTTATCTTCTTTATCTTCTTTGGATTCAGAGGAGGAATGTATGACTGACCCACGCATGCGTAGAGTTATGCATAGGAGAGAACAACTTAAGACATATTACAGGAGATAAGAGAGGCCACCTGTGGTTGGGTGGAGCTCCAGTAATTAGAGCTGCTGATAAAAGAGCAACGTGCTAGTTTGGCCATTGTGGAGGATTATCTGATCATAGTTTTGTCAAGACCATGGATTGTTGTTTCCTGTTTGTATTCAAGACTGTGTGTGGAAATCCTGATTCTGGATTATAATTCATTGTGAGTGTTTATCACTGTTTGGAGAAAATTAGTGGACTCAATTTTCCAGTTACTGGGTTAGAAACTGGTTTTCATTTAAACTGTGCATTGTTTGTACAAGAAATCCCTTTGAAGTTTAAAAGGGAGTTTTTTCTTCTCTTCTGTTGATAAAGAACATTTCTTTTGCATTCGATTGTGTGTGTGTGTCTGCTTGGACTAATAACCCTGTAATTTCGGGCTGTTGGCACACGCCGGCAGAACATGTGCCATTGGCATGTGCAGGTGTATCCAGTGATGGGTTCCTACAGGTACAGTCAGGTACGCAGAATCGGTAGAAAAAAATGGGTTTTTTTCTTTTTTTCCCTTCTGGGCTCTGGGTATGTTTTTCTATTGCAGTAAAGGAGGTTGAATGTGTATAATTTTTGAAGAGATGTGTGTGTGTGTGTGTGTGTGTGTGTGTGTATGTGTGTGTGTACATATACATACAGTTTATATAGTAGATACTGTATATTTTTGTGTGTCTGTGTGTAATATGTATGTACACATATGGCATATATACATAGAATTAAATAGTATATTTTGAAAGTTCAGTAATAGTAAATGGAGATGTTGTATCTCTGTGAGGTGAGGAGAGGCCAGGCATCCTAACCCTTACCCAAACCCTTGACATGAGTGATTAGAGAAGAGAAGATTAGAAACATAGAAACATAGAAGTCTGACGGCAGAAAAAGACCTCATGATCCATCTAGTCTGCCCTTGTATTTTATCTTAGGATGGATCTATGTTTATCCCAGGCATGTTTAAATTCAGTTACTGTGGATTTACCAACCACATCTGCTGGAAGTTTGTTCCAAGGATCTACTACTCTTTCAGTAAAATAATAGAGAAGAGAAGAGAAGAGAAGAGAATTCTTCATTGGCCCAGTATGATTGGACACACAAGGAATTTGTCTTTGGTACATATGCTCTCAGTGTACATACAAAAAGAGATTAGTTCATCAAGAATCATGAGGTACAACACTTAATGATTGTCATAAGCAATGAAGAAACAATAAATATTAATAAAAATCTCAGGGATACAAGCCACAAGTTACAGTCACACAGTCATAAGTGGGAGGAAATGGGTGATATGAATGATGAGAAAAAAACTAGTAGTAATAGTAGTGCAGTCTTAGTAAATAGTATGACAGCATTATACATCATTTTACAGTACTTTCTAATTCTATGTCTTCATCCCACATTTTCTCTTCGATTTTCTATTGTTGGTCCGTCTATATCACATTTCCCATGTTTCCTAGCATCCTTTTGTCCTCTGAGTCAGTGTTTCCCAACCTTGGCAACTTGAAGATATCTGGACTTCAACTCCCAGAATTCCCCAGCCAGCTGGGGAATTCTGGGAGTTGAAGTCCAAATATCTTCAAGTTGCCATGGTTGGGAAACACTTCTCTAAGTTCTATAATTAATTTGTCCCTTTCTGTGCAATCACAGATCAAGCTTTCAATGTGTGCATAAGGGTCCCAACAGCATTGCACAGATTGGTTCTTTTCTTATCCTTTACTTCCCTCTAGTGTCCTGCAAATTCCCCTTATCATAAATAATCCCCCCAAAGAGGCTTCATTTTCCTTTGAGGAAATGACTAAACAGATAAAAGCTATAGAAAATTATTTTAATATACGCTTACCGTGACTGTTTGCATAGAGGTGAATGGTTTTGACACAATTCACAATGGAATAGTTGGTGAAAAGAACTGATTTTACTGAGATGGTTAAATTGACTTCTCCAGTAGAGAAAAGATATTTTATATACACTTAATGGTGACTGGAAGCCTCTGGTGGACTTTTTTCCCCGGAAAAATGGGGGATAAAATGAACCTGTGATTTATGGTTTTGAAGACTAGACAAGATCGTTCATAAAAAGTAGAGTATTATGATGCAACGTTAGAGAGAGGTTAAGAAATATTTGTACTTACAACTGTTGGGAAGAATATCGGAAACAGTTTCTTTTTTAAAATTTATTTATTTGTTTTTTTCAATTATAACATACAAAAAAGAAAAAACATACATAAAGACATACACATACAACATTTGAGAAATGAAAGTTTCCCCACTTGTTAGGTGTTTGATCAGAGAATTTTGCTTCTTTCACATAGTATTAATTTTTCAATTCTTTTATTCGAAGTGTTGCTTTGCGTAGATTTTTATTTATTTCTTTGTTGCTCTTTTCTTTAGCCAATCATAAAATTTTGCCCATATTTTATAGTAATCTGATTCTTCTTTTCCCTCTAATCTTTTAGATAACCTGTTCATCTCCGCACAGTCTAGTATCTTTTTAATTATTATATTTTCTCCCGGTAGTTTGTCTATTTTCCATTGTTGGGCATATACTATTCTGGCAGCTGTTAGTATATGTATAACTAGGTATCTTACCTCTTTTTCTATTTTTTTATTAAAAATACCCAATAAATATAATTCTGGGTTTTTTTCAATTTCTTCATTTACTATTTCTTTTAACCAATTTGTTATTTTATTCCAGAGATTTTTTGCCTGTGTGCATGTCCACCATTGGTGGTAGAACGTGCCTCTTTCTTTTTTCCACTTCCAGCATAATGGAGAGGTTTTTGGGAACATTTTTGATAGTCTTTCTGGCGATAGGTGCCACCTATAAAACATTTTTAATTGGTTTTTGAATTTTAGCTACACAATTGAATTAGAAAAATGGGAAAAATTATGGACTAACAATTCGCGTATGACAAAATCGACTGCATTCAAGGAAAACCAATTAAAAATGTTTTACAGAAACAGTTTCTTTATATCTTCTCTGTTTTTTTCTTTTCTTGTATCTTTTTCTTTGATTTTCTTTCTTTTTTTTTCTTTTTTACTTTATTTTATTTTTCCTTTACCTTAGTTTGTATTCCTTGATGGTGGACCTATGGCACCCGTAGCATTGCCCTATGTCAACTCCAGTGTGCACGAACACGCTAGCCAACTGATTTTTGGCTTCCCAGAGGGCAGGGTGTTGTGGTTGGCTCTGAGCCAGCTCCTGCAGTGGGGGATTTTGATGTTGATTTATGGGAATCCTCGGTTTATCAGAGACCTGTTTTATTGCCAGCAGAATCGGACAGTGAAGTTGGCTCACACTCAGGGACAGACAGTGGGGGAGAGGAAACAGATAGGGAGATGGGTGCAGTCAGTGCTCCAATTAGTGAGTCTTCTGAATTAGAGGAGGACCCACTTGTAGATGCCCGTGTGCGCAGGCTTGTGGCACAAAGGAAAAAGTTGCGCAAGGGTCTCAGAAGATAAGTGAGCACACCTGTTCACGGGGTAATTATGTTAATGAGTTGGTGATAAAAACAGGCGCTGGGAAGTGTGGGCTGTGGGCGTTTATCCGTTTGTGAAAAAAAGACTTCTGAAAGACGATTGCTGCAACGTATTCAAGGACGTTTAGTGAACTTTGGGATATTTCATGGTCAAAGAAATCTTGAGGACTTTTGGCATGTGTGGCTGAGTAGATTTACAGCTGTCTTATCTACTCCTTTGTTTTGAAACGCATCCGCATCTAAGGAATTTTCAGATGAGAGTAATTTGACTCCTCTCAGAGCTTGCGTTTCAAGGCTGATATAAAGCTTGCTTTATTTCTTTTGACTGTGTGTGTTTAAAACTTGTTCCGAACTCACTGGGGACTAATTGCCAATAGCCTGGCATAACACAGGGGAGGTCGTTTTTGCCTCCAGTGGATGGTGAAAAACAGACCCAATGGGCCTACCAGAAGTTTGGAAATGAACTTCTGGTTGGGCCATTGGGTGGTTTTTTTTACCCTTCCGAGGCTTCAGGAGTTCAGAAATCCATTTTTTGCCATCCACAGGCTCCAGAGGATTCAGTGATTCTTATGCGCATATGCGGGGGGACTGTGGGGGGCTTGTGTGAGCATGCACAGGGGAGGGCATTGCCTTGTAGGTGTGGACACACTCATGCATGCTATCACACACACCCATGTCCTTTTGGCACCCGGGCAAAAAAAAAGGTTAGCCATCACTGGTATAAGGTCTCCTGTTTGAGCACAGGGTTTTGTTTGTTTGTTTGTTTATTTATTTATTTAATGTTTGTTTGTTTGTTTGTTTATTAGATTCGGAAGGGTCCTTGCAGGTCATCTAGCCCCACCCCTGCTGGTGCAGGAGACCCTACATCACACTAGTCCAATAGTAGTCCAGTCTTTTCTTCAAAGTCTCTAGTGTTGGAGCGTTCACCACCTCTGCGGGCAAATCATTCCACTGGTTGATCGCTCTCACAGTCAGAAAGTTCCTCCTTATTTCCAGGTTGAATCTCTCCTTGGACAGCTTCCAACCATTGCTCCTTGTCTGGCTCTCTGGTGCTTTGGAAAATAATATGTTCCCCTCCTCCCTGTGGCAGCCTCTCAAGTATGTGTAGACTGCTATCATGTCCCCTCTGAACCTCCTCTTTGTTAGACTATCCATGCCCAGTTCCTGCAACCTTTCCTCGTATGTTTTTTTTCTAGTCCTGTTATCATCCTGGTTGCTCTCTTCTGCACTTTCTCTAGAGTATCAATGTCTCTTTTGTAGTGTGGTGACCAAAACTGAATGCAGTACCCTAGGTGTGATCTAACTAGGGTGGTATTAGCACCTCCCTTGTCTTGGAGTGTATTCCTCTGTTTATTTATTTTATTATTTATTTATTAATCAGATTTGTATGCCGCCCCTCTCCGCAGACTCAGGGCGGCTCACAGCAATAATAATACAATGTAAACAAATCTAATATTTAAGTTAATTTAAAACCCCAATTTAAAAACTAATCATACATACAGACATACCATGCATAAATTTCATAAGCCTAGGGGGAGGGAAAGTCTCTATTCCCCCATGCCTGACGACAGAGGTGGGTTTTAAGGAGCTTACGAAAGGCAAGGAGGGTGGGGGCAACTCTAATATCTGGGGGGAGTTGGTTCCAAAGGGTCAGGGCCGCCACAGGGAAGGCTCTTCCCCTGGGTCCCGCCTAACGACATTGTTTAGTTGATGGGACCCAAAGAAGGCCAACTCTGTGGGACCTAATTGGTCGCTGGGATTCGTGCGGCAGAAGGCGGTCCCGGAGATATTCTGCAGTTTAAGATTGTGTTGGATTTTTTAGCCGCCGCTGCGCATTGTTAGCTCATGTTTAGTTTGTTGTCCACTAAGACTCTAAGATCTCCGTCACATTCACTGCTGTTGAGAGTGTTTTCGCCCAGTTTGTATGTGTGTTTTGGGTTTTTCTTACCTAGGCGTAGGACCCTACTTTTCTCTGCATTGAACTTCATTTTGTTTGGCCCCATTGCACAATGGGTTGGACTAGAAAACCTCCAATGTCCCTTCCAACTCTCGTCCTTCCTTTATTCTGGTTTTCGCACTTTCTGTGTCTGATGCCCTAAATCATATTTGGTCTTCACAAACTGGGTGAATGTTCTGTCGGGCTCTCTGGTAGAATTCTCCCGAAAATTCACAGGTACAAATTTCAGACACACACACGTTTCAAAATTCAAAACAATGTTCTTTATAATGAAAATTCACTTAAACCAAGCCCTCTTTTGGAGCACTGGTCTCCAAACAAACTGGTAATTTGTACAAGTCCCTTATAAGTTCTGTGATACTTAGCTTGCAGCTGTGAGGTGATTCACAGTCCTTCTTCTTTCACAAAGTGAAACACACTTTGCCCTGGTTTAGTTTCAAAGCGGCAAAAAATCAGCACACAAAGGTCAGAATCAGCAAAGCAGGCACGAAACACAACGATCAGATAATCCTCCACAATGGCCAAACCCACAGGCTGCTATTTATAGCAGCCTCACTAATGACCACAGCCCCACCCAACCACAGGTGGCCTCATTTTCTTTGATAATAATCTCTCAGTTGTTGTTGCCTGTGCATCGCTCTCCGCATGTGTGGCTGTATCATTAACTCTTGTCCTGAATCCAAGGAGGAGCTAGATAATTGATCTCCTTCTGAGCTGTCTGCCACACTCTCCTCCTCCCTGTCACTCATGTCTTCTTGGTCAGAGGAGCCTTCACCAGCAGATTCCACCGGGGGCAAAACAGGCCTGCAGCATGTGGATGTCTCCCCCACATCCACAGTCCTTGGGGCAGGAGCTGGGCCAGAGCTAACCACAACAGTGTAGGACCCTACTTTTCTCTGCATTGAACTTCATTTTGTTTGCACAATGGGTTGAACTAGAAGACCTCCAATGTCCCTCCCAACTCTCGTCATTCCTTTAATCTGGTTTTCACACTTTCTTTGTCTGATGCCCTGAATCATATTTGGTCTTCACAAACTGGGTGAAGGACCTGGGTCCCTCATTCCTAACCTTTGCTGAGTCGTGATATTGCTGGATTTCACTGTGCCCTCGTCTCAATGTTTCATTCATTCATTCATTCATTCATTCATTCATTCATTTATTGGATTTGTACGCCGCACCTCTCCGTAGACTCGGGGCGGCTAACAACAATAATATAAAACATCATTTAAATCCAATACTAAAACTAATACTAAAACAATTAAAAAACCCTTATTTGTAAAACCAAGCATACATATAAACAAACATACCATGCATAAATTGTAAAGGCCTAGGGGGAAAGAATATCTCAGTTCCCCCGGGCCTGACGGCAGAGGTGGGTTTTAAGGAGCTTACGAAAGGCGAGGAGGGTGGGGGCAATTCTAATCTCTGGGGGGAGTTGGTTCCAGAGGGCCGGGGCCGCCACAGAGAAGGCTCTTCCCCTGGGCCCCGCCAAATGACATTGTTTTGTTGACGGGACCAGGAGAAGGCCCACTCTGTGGGACCTAACCGGTCGCTGGGATTCGTGCGGCAGAAGGCGGTCTCTTCAGGTTATGCTAGAAGGAACAGCAGGGAAAAAAAAGTAGGCTAGATCTTCAAAAGGGAAATAATGGAGAATGCCGTGACCTTGAAAACAAATAATCAGATCAAAGCTTCTCAAAACCATCATATTATAGATGAGGAATTCCCAAGACCTTTCCATTTGCTTTGAAGCCAGCACCGTGTTATCAGGTGAGCGTCAGAGATAGATCACCATCTATCAATAAATACGAAGGTGATGCATTCATGAAGCTGTGGTTTTTACGTGAAAATAGAGTTTTTAGAGAATAAAGTGGAAAACAGACATCAAAGATAGTTGTTGTGATAAAACAAACTTCACTTTGTCAATTTGCTAGTGAGTTGTGGGGCAGGGGGAATGAATTTTCCCTATCTGTGTACTTTTTATTGGATTATAAATTATAAAACACAAAACACAACCTGGGAGAAACCCCTCTTAGCAGTAGCGACGGCGAAAGAGATCTCGGAGTCTTGGTGGATAATCAACTAAACATGAGCCAACAATGTGCAGCAGCAGCAGCTAAAAAAGCCAACATAATCCCAAGCTGCATAAACAGGGGAATACACTCCAAGACCAGGGAAGTCTTAATACCACTCTACTACGCCCTGGTCCGACCACACCTGGAGTACGGTATTCAGTTCTGGTCACCACACTTCAAAAGAGACATTGAAACTCTGGAGAAAGTGCAAAAAAGAGCAACCAAGATGATTAAGGGACTGGAAACCAAGACTTACGAAGAGAGACTGAGGGAACTGGGCATGGATAGCCTAGAGAAAAGGAGGGCCAGAGCGGACATGATAGCAGTCTACAAGTATACGAGGGGATGTCGCAGAGAGGAGGCGATCACTTTATTCTCCAGGGCACCTGAGGGCCACACAAAGAACAATGGCTGGAAGCTGACCAAGGAGAGATTCAACATGGAGATAAGGAGGAACAGAGCGATCAACCAATGGAACAACCTACCAGCGGACATTGTGAACTCCAACACTCTGGACATTTTTAAGAGAAGATTGAACTGCCACTTGACTGGTGTACTATAGGGTTCCTGCTTGGGCAGAGGGTTGTACTTGATGGCTTTCATGGTCCCTTTCAAGTCTAACAATAAATGAATGAATGAATGAATGAATGAATGAATGAATGAATGAAAGAAAGAAAGAAAGAAAGAATGAATGAATGAATAAATAAACAAATAAAAATACAGAAGCAAATATGAGTACAGGGAGAGGGGGGGAAAGAGAGGAAAAGTAGAAAAAGAAGCATTAACTTCTGACTTGATTTCGTGACGAGCCAGTGTGGAAATCAACTTTCGAATGTGAGCGATGGCCGTTTGGGTTGGGCTCTTGGATTATTCATGCGAATTACAAAATAAGAAGGTGAAATCTTGATTTCTGGGCTTCCTGCCAACTTAGAGTGAGTCATGTTAATTATAGATTGGATCAAACAAAATTATTTAGGGAGTTTGATTTATTACCCGAGGCTCTAATGAACAGCTGAGATGGAACAGTGTTATTTCTTGCTTTTGCTATTACGTTTTACACAGTTATGGTATGTTTGTTTGTATGTATGTTTGGTTTTATAAATACGTTTTTTTTAATTGTTTTAGTATTAGTTTTAGTATTGGATTTACATGATGTTTTGTACTATTGTTGTTAGCCGCCCCGAGTCTACGGAGAGGGATGGCATACAAATCCAATAAATAGATAGATAGATAGATAGATAGATAGATAGATAGATAGATAGATAGATAGATAGATAGATAAAGTAGGAATGGAATAGAATAAAATAAAATAAAATAAAATAAATAAAGTTAAACCTCCTTGCTAATCAACTATTAGAACGACATGCTTAAATCTTGTCAAATCTGTGGAGGGGGGGTATTTCTTGGAGGGCTCATCACTGGGACAGAACACATCTTAGATAACTTATTTGGTGTTAAATACCAACAATATTTTTCCCAATGTGGGACTCGCCAGCCAAGCTAGGACAAATTTTAAAATTCACAAATGGCATGGCTGGGTTCGTTAGGGGATTATAGGAATTGTAGTCCCAATTTATTTTTGTTGTAGTTGGCTCTGGCCCAGCTCCTGCCCCAGGGAGTGGGGAGGTGGATGCAGGGGAAACTTCAACAAGTCACAGGCCTGTGTTATTGCCGACAGAATCAGTTCAGAGTTTAGTTTCCTCGGACGAAGAAGAAGGTGGGAGTGACTCGGCAGAGGAGGGCTTGGCACACAGCCAAGGCAGTCAATCTTCCTTATCTTCTATAGCTTCAGATGATGACATGTTGGACCCACGCAAGCGCAGAAGAGACCAAGTAAGAACATATTACAGGAGGCCACCTGTGTTTGGGTGGGGCTCCAGTAATTAGGGCTGCTGCTATAACGTCACGTGATGAAGGGAAGCCGCCGGAGCCATCTCAGCAGTTGCTGCAGCTCCAGCAGCTTCCCTTCATTACGTGACTTCCCGGCGCTCTTGCTACTGGAAGGGAAATCGCCGCTGTTGCAGCCACAGGGAAGGAGAAAGTTTTTGAAGCTGCTTACAGGTAATAAAAGGAAGCAATGAGGAAAGGAGCCCCCAGAAGCTGCCAAGATTGCAGCAGCCCCCACCTTTCCTGCAGCTTGGAGCTCTTAGAGAGCTCCTCAGCCCCCTGAAGCTGCCGGGATCACATTTCGTATAATGAACAAAATTTTCTCTGGCTGTTCGGTATCTGAATTTTTGTTCAGATACCGAAGCAAATTTTTGCCGAAAATTTTGTTCGTTATCCGAAATGTACGAGAAAGGAAGCGTTCGAGTACCAAGGTACCACTGTATATACATATACATACATACATACATACATACATACATACATACATACATACATACATACATACATACAGGAGATAGATAAGAATTTGGGGTTTTGTTTTTTTATGTAGAAAGTTGTTTTTAAGCCATAGTTTTATCCCCCAGTTTTCACTCCCCAAATCCTGCTGTTGGCTGCTTATAATTCATTGCAGTTTCTGATTTGGGAGATGTGCTTGAAAGGGATCTATTTCGGCAGTAGAAATTAATTTTGTGTTTTATGTCGGCCGTAGGATTTCTCATCTTACCTGTGCTCTCTGTTTTTATTACAAGCAATGCAAAGACAGTATTAGATCTGGGGACGAATGAATTGATGGGCAATAAACGGTGTCCATTTGCGAGGGGGAGATTGATCAGTGGAACAGTTTTTATTTAAGGGAATTTAGAATGCAGTCAGTTTGTCTTCGATTGAAAAAGAGAAAAGCAAGCTCATATAGCCAGTTGCAACATACAGGGATTCTTCAAGTTATGACCGATCATTTTAAGCTATTTTAAGTTCAAACTAGAACTCAGAGTCTCTTGGTGATTGGCCCAAAGTCACCCAGCCGGCTTTCATGCCTGAGGTGCAGGGGTGGATTCCTTCCAGTTCAGACCAGTTTGCCTGAACTGGTAGTGACCCGCTGGTGATTATATGGTAAGGTCACCGAACTGGATTGGTCAGTGACAATCCATGGGCGCAACCATCTGTTTTTGTTTTGTTTTTTACATTTTTAAATTTTGCTTGTCGTGCAGATGGGATGGGATGGGAAGGGAAGAGATGGGATAGGATAGGATAGAGAATAGAATAGAATAGAATAGAATAGAACAGAACAGAACAGAACAGAATTCTTTATTGGCCAAGTGTGGACACCCAAGAAATATCTCTGTCTGTCTTTCTGTCTCCATCTATATATCTCTATATATCATCCCATCTATCTATCTATCTATCTATCTATCTATCTATCTATCTATCTATCTATCTATCTATCTACCTATCTACCTATCTATCTATCTATCTCTATCTGTCTATCTAATCATATCTATCTATCTATCTACCTATCTATCTATCTACTCATATCTACCTACCTACCTACCTACCTACCTACCTACCTATCTATCTATCTATCTATCTGTCTATCTAATCATATCTATCTAATCATATCTATCTAATCATATCTATCTATCTATCTATCTAATCATATATATCTATCTACTCATATCTATCTATTTATCTATCTATCTAATCATATATATCTATCTAATCATATCTATCTAATCATATCTATCTATCTACTCATATCTATCTATCTACTCATATCACATGATTCTTGACAAATGTATATTTTATTTTATGTACGTTGAGAGCATATGCACCAAGACAAATTCCTTGTGTGTCCAATCACACTTGGCCAATAAAAAAAAAAAATTCTATTCTATTCTATTCTATTCTACTCATATCTATCTATCTATCTATCTAATCATATATATCTATCTAATCATATCTATTTATCTATCTACTCATATCTATCTATCTATCTAATCATATCTATCTAATCATATCTATCTATCTATCTGTCTGTCTGTCTGTCTGTCTGTCTAATCATATCTATCTATCTATCTAATCATATCTATCTATCATCATCTCTATGTAAGCCTTCCCTCCTTCCGAGGTGGATAAAATAAGGACCCAGATTGTTGGGGGCAAGAGGCTGATATTGTAAACTGCTTAGAGAGGGCTGTAAAGCACTGTGAAGTGGTATATTTGTAGTTGGGCGGCATATAAATATCACGAACTGAATAAATAAATAAATAAATAAGTCTAAATGCTATTGCTATCTATCTGTCTATCATGTATATCCATCCATCCATCCATCCATCCATCTCCCCTCTCTCTCTCGTTGTTACTCTTTCCATCTCTTTCTTTCTTTCTCTCTCTCTCTCTCTCTCTGTCTGTCTGTTTCTGTCATGTTTAGGTTTGTGTGTATTTTCCCCTTAGGAACAGCCCTGGTATTTCTTAGCATTTACTCAATTATTTTCTTAGTTTGAGTAAATGCTAAGAAATGTTTTTTAAAAAAAATCCCACAGAGGGGCAAAATGGGAAAGAGTTTTGAAATTGGTTGGATACAAATGGAAGAATTTGACTTTGAAATCAGAGACAGAAATGGCTTCCAAGTTGTACAAAAGGACGTTTCTGCCCTCTGCTGGGAAATCAGCTGCATTACAGGCTGTCTCTTCGGTATTGTTCAACTACTGTAATGTCGTGTCATGTGAGAATTGTGGAAATGTCTCCCCCAAACATCTAAAGAACATTATTATTATTATTATTATTATTATTATTATTATTATTATTATTATTATTATTATTATTATTATTATTATTATTATTATTATTATTATTTTCTCAAGTACACATTGGTGGTATACAAAGATATAACGGTGTTTATATACATGATATTGGTAC
Organism: Erythrolamprus reginae; assembly: GCF_031021105.1. Classification (NCBI taxonomy): domain Eukaryota; kingdom Metazoa; phylum Chordata; class Lepidosauria; order Squamata; family Dipsadidae; genus Erythrolamprus; species Erythrolamprus reginae. Next base: position 8,981,235 of record NC_091952.1, on the reverse strand, counting down.
TAATAATAGAGAAACATTAGGACAGGGGACGGAAGGCACGCTGGTGCACTTACGCATGCCCCTTACTGACCTCTTAGGAATCGGGAGAGGTCAACAGTGGATAGTCTAAGGGTAAAGTTTTGGGTGTTAGGGGATGATACTACAGAGTCTGGTAGTGAGTTCCATGCATCAACTATTCGGTTACTAAAGTCGTATTTCCTGCAGTCGAGTTTAGAGCAGTTTACTTTAAATTTGTATCTGTTGTGTGCTTGTGTATTGTTGTGGTTGAAGTTGAAGTAGTCGTTGACAGGAAAGATACAGGAAATACAGGAAAGAAAATAGTTGAGGGAACATACAAGTGTTCATATTTAAAGAGTCTAAAGCAGTGGTTCTCAACTTTTCTAATGCCACAACCCCTTAATACAGTTCCTCATGTTGTGGTGACCCCCAACCATAAATCCAGCAGCAATTTTCCCAACAGAGCTTTAAGCTGATTGGAAGGAAGGTCACAGGGACATTCTCACTGTAAAAGCCTGATTGGTCGGATTCTAAAAATATGTTCCAAGGTACCAGAATAGTAGCTTTAGTTCCTAACACCATGAGAAACCTACTACTACTACTACTACTACTACTACTACTACTACTACTACTACTTATTATTATTATTATTATTATTATTATTATTATTATTATTAATTAGATTTGTATGCCGCCCCTCTCCGCAGACTCGGGGCGGCTCACAACAATGATAAAAACAGTATACAATGACAAATCTAATATTAAAAGTCTATAATAATAAATCTAACATTAAAAGTCTAAAAAAACCCATAGTTTAAAAAAAGCATACGTACAACATACCATACATAAAGCTGCATAGGCAAGGGGCGATATCTCAGTTCCCCCATGCCTGACGGCAGAGGTGGGTTTTAAGGAGTTTCCAAAAGGCAAGGAGGGTGGGGGCAATCCTAATCTCTGGGGGGAGCTGGTTCCAGAGGGTTGGGGCCGCCACAGAGAAGGCTCTTCCCCTGGGTCCCGCCAGCCGACATTGTTTCGTCAACGGGACCCGGAGAAGACCCACTCTGTGGGACCTAACCGGTCGCTGGGATTCGTGCGGCAGAAGTCCGACTCGCAGATATTCTGGTCCGATGCCATGAAGGGCTTTATAGGTCATAACCAACACTTTGAATTGTGACCGGAAACTGATCGGAAACCAATGCAGACTGCGGAGTGTTGGTGCAACATGGGCATATTTAGGGAAGCCCATGATTGCTCTCGCAGCTGCATTCTGCACGATCTGGAGTTTCCGAACACTCTTCAAAGGTAGCCCCATGTAGAGAGCGTTCTCCGAACCTGGAAGAGAAGGCAACCTTGTGGTGCAGGGCAGCTGTATGGATTCTTGTTGTTCTCGGCAGGTGGCATGGATGGCGTGGCGAACCTGCTGCTGGACAAAGAGGAGCATCCTCTGCAGCTGGCCGAAAGCTTCAAACGGCACCCTAAAGCCTCCTTCCACACCATTCGCTGTGAGTGCCCAGCAGTGCCCAGCACTTGTGGGTGTCGGGACGAGGGGTGAACCTTAACCTGGGTGGAGTACTGGAAGGAAGTTAGTATCGGAATGGCAATGGCGTGGCCAACATGGTTCTGAAGTTAGTTGGGGGAAAGATCAAAAGCAACATGAGAAAATATTATTTTACTGAAAGAGTAGTAGATGCTTGGAACAAACTTCCAGCAGACGTGGTAGATAAATCCACAGTAACTGAATCTAAACATGCCTGGGATAAACATAGATCCATCCTAAGATAAAATACAGAAAATAGTATAAGGGCAGACTAGATGGACCATGAGGCCTTTTTCTGCCGTCAGTCTTCTATGTTCTATATTCTGTTAATAAATCGAACCTTGGGTGAGAGAATTAGACTGGAATCTGATTTATTTCCCAGATGCTATTTGGGGCACTGACGGCATGTTTCTCACGAGGGCACGTGCATGCACAGTTCCCAAAACTCAGTTTCTGCGCATGTGCAGAAGCAAAAACAAGCAAAAAATTCCCCCAAAAAATTTTTGGGGAAAAATATTCTCAAAATATTTTTTTTTAAAAGAGGGGGGTGCCCACGGACCAGAACTAACTGAACTAGTTCCCTGATGTCATTGTGATGTCACCAGCAGGTTGCTACCAGTTTGGGCGAACCAGACCAAACCTCTGCCAGACGCACACACACAAAAAAAGTTCCTAACCTTTGTTTTCTTCTGTTGTGAGTTGTCCATGTCTGGCTCAGCTGGTCACGGATTTCGAGGAGATAAAATAGTACTAGCATCGCAGGCCATGTTAGTCTGAGAATTAGAGTGAATGGGAATTGGGGACTGGGGAACCACCAGAGACTGTAGAGTTAGGGTATTGTCTGAATCAGAGGGCGATGGGGACTTTGAGGATCCTCTCTTAGATGCCAGGGTCAGAAGAATGGGAGACAGGCATGAATATCTCTATAGACGGGGGTCTAGGCATTGAATATCTCTATGGGATATATAGCCGCACACTGTCAATATATAAAGGGCAGGCTGATGGGAGAAGAGGTGTGGCAAGCAATTTTCTTCATGAAGACAGTGCCTCGAGAGACTGTTCCTGATTCCCTGGATTTTTGGTCCTGCTTTTACAGAAGATTGTTAAGCTCTGAACAGTGAGTGAAGTGAGAAATACCAGAGACACTTAATTAGTGAAGATTTATGCCTTTAGCTGGTGTGCATCCCTGAGTGTTATTTATGCTCCATAGACAGAAATGCTATCAACCTAAAATGCCTTAGAATTTACTTATTTCTGGCTGGACTGTGTGTAATAATAATCCTTTTGGTTCGATTGAATGTTTCCATCGTGTGTAGGTTTGCTTTTTAATTATTGATCCAGCCAGACAAAACAACTTCTATGTAGTTTTCTTTCAATGCTTTCTTCTTTGGATTGGAGATATGAAGAACCATCAAAGACACATGACTGTGTTCCTTCCCTCACCCCAACGTGTTGTGGTTAGCTCTGGCCCAGCTCCTGCCCCAAGGACTGTGGATGTGGGGGAGACATCCACATGCTGCAGGCCTGTTTTGCCCCCGGTGGAATCTGATGATGAAGGCTCCTCTGACCAAGAAGACATGAGTGACCGGGAGGAGGAGAGTGTGGCAGACAGCTCAGAAGGAGATCAATTATCTACCTCCTCCTTGGATTCAGAACAAGAGTTAATGATACAGCCACGCATTCGGAGAGCGATGCATATGCAACAACAACTGAGAGATTATTATCAAAGAAAATGAGGCCACCTGTGGTTGGGTGGGGCTGTGGTAATTAGTGAGGCTGCTATAAATAGCAGCCTGTGGGTTTGGCCATTGTGGAGGATTATCTGATCGTTGTGTTTCGTGACTGCTTTGCTGACTTTGACCTATTGTGTGCTGATTTTCCCCCGCTTTGAAACTAAACCAGGGCAAAGTGTGTTTCACTTTGTGAAAGAAGAAGGACTGTGAATTGCCTCAGAGCTGCAAGCTAAGTATCACAGAACTGATAAGGGACTTGTACCAATTACCAGTTTGTTTGGAGACCAGTGCTCTTTGCTCTACCAAAAGAGGGCTTAGTTTAAGTGAATTTTCATTATAAAGAACATTGTTTTGAATTTTCAAACGTGTGTGTGTTTCTGAAATTGTATCTGTGCATTTTTGGGAGGATTCTACCAGAGAGCCCGACAGAACACAACATAGGAGAAAAATAAAATAAAACAAAAGACAATTTTTTTCCCTCTTTCTTTCTCTTCTTTTTTTTTCTCCTTTTTGAGATTTACAAGGAAAATTACAGATTACAAGGTCCAGTCGCTATAATACAAGATCGGAGGAATCCCATTCGATGCAATTTTTTTTAAAAAAAACCCAAAAACATCATAAAATTGTACATCAGTACCAAAGGCATTATGAAATATTCTTTGGAGCAAGAACGAATGTGCAAGAAAGCCAAGCCAGGTTCAGCAAATTAAAAAGAACCGATCCACGCCTGATAATAATGCTGGGTTGGTTTTGTCCCGTAAATGGAATTGAATCGGCTTCCCCATAAGTGGGGCATCCAATTTAAATCATTTTAAATATTTATCAAAAATCATTAGAGTTCATCAGCCATTTCACCAAGTGGCCTGAGGCAACAGGCAGAAGCAGTGGAATCCACAAGGTGTAATTAAGAAATTAAGGAGCTCACGGGAACAACATGAAGCACGCCAATCAAACTGTCACGGCTGCCATTTTGAACTTTTTTGACCATATCCTGCAAACATCCCACCCCCACCCCCAAAAAAATAGAAGTGAACACAAACACATTTGGGTAATAGTTGAGAATGAGTTGCTCAAAGGCCAGCTCTTTAGATCCGGCTTGGTGCCTTCAAAGGCGTGTGGAATTTCAACTGCCAGAATTTGCCATCCAGCCTTTCAGGACAATTAATAATAATAATAATAATAACAACAGAGTTGGAAGGGGCCTTGGAGGTCTTCTAGTCCAATCCTCTGTTAGGCAGGAAATCCTAACAAATGGTTATCCAACATCTTCTTAAAAACTTCAAGTGTTGGAGCATTCACAACTTCTGGAGTCAGGTTTGTTCCACTGGATAATTGTTCTCACTGTCAGGAAATTTCTCCTTTGTTCTAATTTGCTTCTCTCCTTGTTTCCACCCATTGCTTCTTGTTCTACCCTGGGAATTCTGGAAGTTGAAGTCCACATAGAAACATAGAAGATTGACAGCAGAAAAAGACCTCATGGTCCATCTAGTCTGCCCTTATACTATTTCCTGTATTATATCTTAGGATGGATATATGTTTATCCCAGGCATGTTTAAATTCAGTTACTGTGGATTTACCAACCACGTCTGCTGGACGTTTGTTCCAAGCATCTGCTACTCTTTCAGTAAAGTAATATTTTCTCACGTTCCTTCTGATCTTTCCCCCAACTAACCTCAGATTGTGCCGCCTTGTTCTTGTGTTCGCTTTCCTATTAAAAACACTTCCCTCCTGAACCGTATTTAACCCTTTGACATATTTAAATGTTTCGATCATGTCCCCCCTTTCCCTTCTGTCCTCCAGACTCTACAGATTGAGTTCATTAAGTCTTTCCTGATATGTTTTATGCTTAAGACCTTCCACCATTCTTGTAACCCATCTAATCAAAAGTGTCTATGAAAGTATGGTGAAAAAATAAAAGGTATTTGATAGAATGCATGATTTGTGTTAAACAGAACTATTGGGAAATGATAACAGAAAGGCGGTGAAAGTAGAACAATATCAGCTATAATGTAAATAACTAATATGATTAATACATCGATAGAAATAGCCGTAAGAAAATCCTAAGGGGTAACATATAAACTATTGATAGATCAATTAAGGGGTCAACATTTTTTTTAATTCTATGTGGTTTTGTTTGTTGTTGTTATGTCTTTGTTGTGTTTACTATGGCTTTCTCTTTCTTTTGTATTGTTTGCTTGAAAATATATAATTCAATAAAAGTTATTTAAAGTAAAAAAGGAAGTATGGTCAAAAAAGTCAAGATGGTAGCACAGTCCAAGCTCCACCTGTTGGGGTTTTTTTTCCCCAACCTGGTCATAATAATAGTATCACCTTGTGACTTCCACTCCTGATGTTCTTACCAGAGCTGGTCCTTGTTCTGATGGAACAGATAAGGCTTCTTATCATTCAAAGAAGAGTTCATATATAGTCCAGGGGTAGGCAAAGTTGGCTTTTCTATGACATGTGGACTTCAACTCCCAGAATTCCTGAGCTAGCATGATTGGCTCAGGAATTCTGGGAGTTGAAGTCCACAAGTCATAGAAGAGCCAACTTTGCCTACCCCTGACATAGTCTAACATACTACGGCCAATTTAAGACGTTGTGTGTTAGTACATGGTACTCACCAGTATTTGGGGTTGCCATGTATGTAAACTACCAATTGTAGTTTGTACCTTTATAGATGCAATATACCTTTAAGGACTTTGGCTGGTTCGCCATAAGAGGGCGCCAGCACTCTCTCCTGATGGTGATGCTGGAGAGCTCATTCATTTTTGCCTTTTACCAACTCCCAGAATTCCCCAGTCCACAAGTCTTAAAGTGGCCAATTTTGGAGACCTCCATCTGGATCGTTCCTACTCAAGTGCTTCTTTAGCAAGGAATGAGCTCAACGCAACCAGATATCAAACTTACAAATAGGCGCATGGGGTTTTACAGGTGGCATCGTATGAACTTCAACAGCTGTAGTGGTCCAAGGTACAATCCACCTGGGACGTTATAGAATGGCCTGGGTCCATGGAAGCTGGTAAGACAAAGTATCAAAAGTTCACAAAGTCCCATAAATTTGCAAGTCAGCTTCCAGACCATACTCAAGGTGCAAATTTCACCTTAAAAGCCCTTCATGGCCGGGTACCTGCACATTTGGGGAAGGGAGATAAGGTTCCCCCTGCATGAGATCCTTTTCAAGAACAAAAGGTAGTAGTTAGATGACCGTCAGCTAAGGCTATTATGAATAAATCAGGCAAAAGCAATTTTCCCCGCCCTGCAAGAACACCAAACCTAAGGGATGACTTTCCACAAGATAATTCATTCCATCCCTCTCCAGAAAGAAAATTCAGAACTCTGTTTTTTTTCTGGATAGAAAATGTCCATTTTACAAATGACGAACCGCCCCAAAATTCAAATCTTTTATCGCCGCAGTGTAGTGATTTGTGCATGGCTTATAATCTCGCTCAAAAGTTGCCTTGGAGGAACAAAGATCTGGAGAACATTTTAAAATCACTTTCATGAGGCGGATCTCTGGATCGGTTGACTTGGAGCAATGGTCATCTTCAGCCAACAAAGCGAAAGGCTCTGCCAAACAGGGAGGATGGAAGCTGTAGTCCAAAGCAGATGATTAACAAAGATTCAACTTCTTTCAATGACCCCGTAATCCCTTTGCATCTGGGTGGAGTCTGGGCAAACCAAATGGAGGTGAGCGTTTACTGGCCCGATGCCCTTCCCGTCACCAATGAGGAGTTTCCTTCAGCAGGTACTGTATATTCCCATTGTGCCCAGAGAGAGAAATACCTGCTGCCACCTAGAATTGAACTTGCATCGCACTGCTCTAGGTGATGAACGAAAATTGGTTTTAGAGAGATGAACCCATTGAGAAGAGGTGTGTAGGCTTGGCCATGGTTGCATCAACGGATTGCCACATATAATGACAACTGGCAAAAGTGTGTTGCTTCCTGCTTTTGGACTTGTGGGAAATAAATGGTCTTCTCTCTTCCTCTCTCTCTCTCTCTCTTACTCTCTCTCTTCCTCTCTCTCTCTCTCTCTCTCTCTTTGGTGGTGATTGTTCCATGGTTGTTCTCCCGTAGCCCCTTTTGTCCCTGTTTTCTTGCAATGTTTAAAAAAAGAATGCAATCTCTACAGCACTAATGAAAAACGGCAGTGCATAAATAGAAATAGAGCATCAGCAGGCAAGCCTCATGGCCAATGTATTATTATTATTATTATTATTATTATTATTATTATTATTATTGATTTCAATTGGTTTTTTTAAAAAAATTAGTTAGGAAAGAAATTCCTCTATTTTTGCATTCTGGTAAAATATTAATTTGACCGAAGTATACAAAAGCATTCGTGTGCAGCGACTGGGAATGAGGCATGCCATCATTTACAAGGCCAATAGCGTTACAAAGGATGTGAAAATGTTTGCAATCCTGAATACATCGTGGGATGATGACGGGATTATTCAATTGCCAAGATTATTACATGTGACCTCGGTGAGAAGATGCAGGGGGACACGTCACCTAAGAAAAGAGGATCTACCGTAATTTTTTGGAGTATAAGTCGTACCTTTCCCCCCCTTTAAAAGGCTGAAAATTTGGGTGCATCTTATACTCTGAATGTAGCTTTTTTCGAAGCCTTTTTTTTTCAACCCTAACGATCTTTCCGGCTCTTCCCGGCTCGCAGGTTTGTTTTCATTGCTATTCCCTACAAAAAAGGGGTTTTTTCATCCTTAACCAGGTGTTAACAATCTTCCCAGCTTGTAGGCTTTTTCATTGCTACTCCCTCCCAAGAATTTTTTTCCAGCCTTTTGCAGCCTTCTTTTAATTGCTACTCGCTCCCAAGAATGTTTTTCCAGCCCTAAGCCTTTGCAGCCTTTTTTTCATTGCTACTCCCTCCCAAGAATGTTTTTCCAGCCCTAAGTCTTTGCAGCCTTTTTTTCATTACTACTCCCTCCCAATAATTTTTTTCCAGCCTTTTGCAGCCTTCTTTTCATTGCTACTCGCTCCCAAGAATGTTTTTCCAGCCCTAAGCCTTTGCAGCCTTTTTTTCATTGCTACTCCCTCCCAAGAATGTTTTTCCAGCCCTAAGTCTTTGCAGCCTTTTTTCATTACTACTCCCTCCCAATAATTTTTTTCCAGCCTTTTGCAGCCTTCTTTTCATTGCTACTCGCTCCCAAGAATGTTTTTCCAGCCCTAAGCCTTTGCAGCCTTTTTTAATTGCTACTCCCTCCCAAGAATGTTTTTCCAGCCCTAAGTCTTTGCAGCCTTTTTTTCATTACTACTCCCTCCCAAGAATTTTTTTCCAGCCTTTTGCAGCCTTCTTTTCATTGCTACTCCCTCCCAAGAATGTTTTTCCAGCCCTAAATCTTTGCAGCCTTTTTTTCATTACTACTCCCTCCCAATAATTTTTTTCCAGCCCTAAGTCTTTGCAGCATTTTTTTTCATTGCTACTCGCTCCCAAGAATGTTTTTCCAGCCCTAAGCCTTTGCAGCCTTTTTTCATTGCTACTCCCTCCCAAGAATGTTTTTCCAGCCCTAAGTCTTTGCAGCCTTTTTTTCATTACTACTCCCTCCCAATAATTTTTTTCCAGCCCTAAGTCTTTGCAACCTTTTTTTCATTGCTACTCCCTCCCAAGAATGTTTTCCAGCCCTAAGTCTTTGCAGCCTTTTTTTCATTACTACTCCCTCCCAATATTTTTTTCCAGCCCTAAGTCTTTGCAGCATTTTTTTCATTGCTACTCGCTCCCAATAATGTTTTTCCAGCCTTTTCCAGCCTTTTTTTCATTGCTACTCGCTCCCAAGAATGTTTTTCCAGCCCTAAATCTTTGCAACTTTTTTTCATTGCTACTCCCTCCCAAGAATGTTTTCCAGCCCTAAGCCTTTGCAGCCTTTTTTTCATTGCTACTCCCTCCCAAGAATGTTTTTCCAGCCTTTTCCAGCCTTTTTTTCATTGCTACTCGCTCCCAAGAATGTTTTTCCAGCCCTAAGCATTTGCAGCCTTTTTTTCATTGCTACTCCCTCCCAAGAATGTTTTTCCAGCCCTGAGCCTTTGCAGCCTTTTTTTCATTGCTACTCGCTCCCAAGAATGTTTTTCCAGCCTTTTCCAGCCTTTTTTTCATTGCTACTCGCTCCCAAGAATGTTTTTCCAGCCCTAAGCATTTGCAGCCTTTTTTTCATTGCTACTCCCTCCCAAGAATGTTTTTCCAGCCCTAAGTCTTTGCAACCTTTTTTTCATTGCTACTCCCTCCCAAGAATGTTTTCCAGCCCTAAGCCTTTGCAGCCTTTTTTTCATTGCTACTCCCTCCCAAGAATGTTTTTCCAGCCCTAAGTCTTTGCAGCCTTTTTTTCATTACTACTCCCTCCCAATAATTTTTTCCAGCCCTAAGTCTTTGCAGCATTTTTTTCATTGCTACTCGCTCCCAAGAATGTTTTTCCAGCCTTTTCCAGCCTTTTTTTCATTGCTACTCGCTCCCAAGAATGTTTTTCCAGCCCTAAGCATTTGCAGCCTTTTTTTCATTGCTACTCGCTCCAAATAAGGTTTTTTTCAGCCCTAACCAGGGGATAAAATAATGTGCTGAAGCTGACCAGACTAAGGATGCTAGCCAGATGAATACCTGGTAGGCAGATTGAGTAAGATGGCAATATGATTATGTCCAAAGTTTGGGAGGTTGCTTGTTTAACATTTACATATAGGAATACATTTTGAGATTGCATGTAGCAAACTTCTGGTAGCACCGGTGCTTTAATCAGATTTTTTTTTTTTTGGCCTCGGCAGGTATGCACTAACAGGCCAGAAGCTAAAAATTTGCTTTGTGAGTTGCTCTGACTAGATATTTGGGTAATAATGATATTTTTAGAAAAGTTTTCTAGGACATTTCAACCAGGTTATGAATACTATTATCCCAAAACTAAAAATACCAGCCCAGTTAATGGGTATCAAAAGATTGAGTTGGATCTCTTGAAGGACGCAAAGTTTAGGCACACAATTTTGTGCCTGGGATCAATATCTCAGGGAAAAAAACAAACCCCAATCAAACCAGAAGTGACGCGGTCCCATTGATGGCCAAGGTTGAACTTGGAATTCCTTCAGTGCTAGTACATTGCATTGTGCCTTTCTGTCAATCGCAGATCAAAAATGATTGGCAGAAGATAAGATAGGATCTTGTCCTGTTGATAAGTAAATTGATAAATAAATTGATAAATAAGTTGATAAGTAGATAGATAAAATAAGAAGGATTCTTATGGGTGAAATTGTATGAATGGATAGAGATTTAACCACTTAATTTAATATGAATGGGATGAAAGACAATGAGAAAAATTAATTTGTGTAACCCAGATGACAAAATTAGACCAAGAAGCAGCATTAGATAAATAACCTATGTCTAAAGTAAAAACACAACAGAATAGATATGGATTTAAGAAATAAGAATTATAATAATAAAGGGTATGAATTTAGATAAGCTTTTCAGTCTGACATGTAATAGAAATAGAAGTACTATTCACTCAGGGGAGGATTTAGAAGGAAGTAGAAAAGAAGGAGAGAAAGGGAGAGAGTAGAAGGAGAGGTAGAGAATAAGGAAGGAAGGAGGGGGAGATGGTAGTAGAAAAGGGGAGAGAAGGTGTAAGTAGATAGTAGAGGTGGAGAATAAGAGTGGGAAAAGGAAAGATTGAGACAGACTGAATAATATCAAGTAAGATTGGACTGTAACTTAGGTTATTGTATTTATGAGACAATACATACTTATTGATTTGTATTGAAGGTACATGTGATGTTGTATATGATTTTAATGTGGGGGGGGAATAAAAACATTTTACAAAAACAATAATAATAAAAAATGGTTGGCAGTAGATAGCTTCTCTCTCTCTCTCTCTCTCTCTCTCTCTCTCTCTCTCTCTCTCTCTCTATCTCTCTCTCTCTCTCCCTCCCTCTTAAAATTATTTGAAGTTTTAAAATTGTATTAATTGGATCTATTCTACTTTTTGTCTTCTATATATGCTGTGAACCACCTCGAGTCCTCTGAGAGGGGCGGCATACAAATCCAATTAAACTTAAACTTAACTCTCTCTCTCTTTCTCTCATCCCTCTTAAAAAAACCTCAGCAAACAAAATGAACCAAAAATATTAGGCCAGTGATGGCAAACCTATGGCATGGGTGCCACAGGTGGCACGCAGAGCCATATCTGCTGGCACGCAAGCTGTTGTCCTAGTTCAGTTCCAATGTGCATGTGTGTGTGTGCCAGCCAGCTGATTTTTGGCTTGCACAGAGGCTCTTGGATGGTGTTTTTGGCTTCCAGAGTGCCTCCAGGGGGAGGGGGAGGACGTTTTTACCCTCCCCTGGCTCCAGGGAAGCCTTTGGAGCCTGGGGAGGGCAAAACACGAGCCTACTGGGCCCACCAGGAATTGGGAAACAGGCCGTTTCCAGCCTCCAAAGAGCCTCCAAGGGTGGGGGAAGCTGTTTTTGTCCTCCCCAGGCATTGAATTATGGGAGTGAGCACTCGCGCATGTGCGATAGTGCACGTGCACACTTTTTCGCCACCCGAAGGGAAAAAGGTTCGCCATCACTGACCTAGAAGATGCTAGATTTGGGTTCTAGCACAAGTATGAAAGCTCAGAGTAAACTTGGTGCAGAAAAGAGCAACCAAAATGATCAGGGGTCTAGAAACCAAGACTTATGAAGAGAGACTGTGGGAACTGGGCATGGATAGCCTAGAGAAAAGGAGGGCCAGAGTGGACATGATAGCAGGTGTACGAGGGGTTGCCACAGAGAGGAGGGGATCACTTTATTCTCCAGGGCACCGGAGGGCCGGACGAGGAACAACGGCTGGAAGCTGACCAAGGAGAGATTCAACCTGGAAATAAGGAAGAACTTCCTGACGGTCAGAACGATCAACCAGTGGGACAACCTACAAGCAGACGTTGTGAACTCCAATACTCTGGACATTTTTAAGAGGAAATTGGACTGCCATTTGGCTGGGATGCCATAGGGTTCCTGCTTAGGCAGGGGGTTGGACTTGATGACCCACATGGTCCCTTCCAACTCTAACAATAAAGAAATAATTTTTTAAAAAAATAAACTTCTCATCCCGGTAACTGACCCAAATTGGGTTCTGCAACATTATCCGGTGACATTCATATTTGTCTTCGTTCGTAGAAAATATAATCCAGAATAAACAAAGTGTTCTGGCCTAGGCTTCCTGATTAATAATACAGCACAAACAGGCGTCCCCAAAACCTCTTTTTATTTTAATGGCTGTGAATTACGTTCTTTCCCAGCCGCAATAAAGTCCTAAACAATGTTAATTAGTCGGAGAGAAATCTTTCGGAAGGAGGCAGATAAGCACATGAATTTTTATCTTTCTTGACCCGCAGCCAAAGACCAATTAGGCCAACTAGAAACACGGAGTCGGAACTGAAATGACCTGAGTTGAACAAAGTTGTTTCCTGCAATGAGGACCTCCATTCGCTTCACTTGTATATCCTATGGGAGGGGCCAATTATCTCCAAGTCTTACTCCCAAGTAGACCTCCTCCTCCGTAACTCTTCTTGCCTTTTGGCAGCTCTGCGCATACTCGCATTGGGAGCAAGCCAGGGGTGGGTTCTACTTATCTTCTCCACTGGCTGGCATCGTGACGGAAGTGTGGATTTTGCGTGCGTGCAGGCATCCGCTCATGCAAATTAGCTGCAGCGCATGCTCCGTAGTTGAATTTAAGCTCTTCCGCATTGCTAACAAGGACGTTAGCACGAAAAACAGCTGCCTAGTCGATCAGCTGTGCTTCAGAAGGTGCAATGAAATCCGTATAAACCCAGGGGCAGGAGCGTGGGGCCACTTCCAAGCATGCAGAGAAATCAGAACTTCATGCGCAGAAGAAAACAACACGGAAAAAAAATCTGGAAAAAAATCACAAAAAATCCCTCCCCCGCACACAAAAAAATTGCCGGTGCCTATGGACTGGCACTGACACTAGGAAAGTGAGGTCACCAGAGGGTCGCTACCAGTTCGGGCAAACCGGTCCAAACCAAGAGGAACCCACCTCTGGAACAGACTCCCCCTGTTCCTCTGCCTAGCTCAGTGATGGTGAACCTATGGCATGGGTGCCACAGGTGGCATGCAGAGCCATGTATTCTGGCACATGAGCTATGTATAATCTTTGCAAGATTCAGCAGAATTTTGATGCAAGAACCCGCAGAGCTGCCAAGAGACAGGAGTGGTTACTCCAGAGGAGGTCTCCTCGGGAGTAAGACTGGAGGTTAATTGGCCACTGCCCTACTCTAATTAAGGACAGGAGAGGCAGCTGAAAGGCTGCAGGAAACCACAGTTTAGACTCCTGTCTTGTTGCATCATGATTGTCTCATGAAAATCTCTACTCTGTTTTTCTGCCTTGGATTGCTTATCAGGAAAGACTGGTCACTTTGGACACTACGTGATGTAACAAGAATTTAATTCCATTGCTTTGAGTTATGACTTTGCTGAACTTACACCAGCTGCTAATGAAGATTAATTAGCGGCTGACTTTTTGCAAGAAAGGATTGCCTTTTGATTTGTGGCTGTGTCTCCACTGCTAAGCCAGTTATTAGCAGTGGCTCGTTGATTAAATTAAGTTTGTTCAAACGGTGTGTTTTGATACGTTCATAACTTGGGATTAGAACACCTAGTTAGGAAAGATACTGAGGACACATCTCCTTGTTGTGTCTCTCTGTTTACTCTCTATGGTAGCTTCTCCAGGCTTTGCAACTGTATAGCAAAGAGGAAAACCAGACTACGTTCATGCATTAGCAGCCATTGATAAATACAGACCAAACAAAGTGAGAAATAATACGCCAGGCAAAAACAAAACAAAGAGCCACAAATCTAGCAAAGATTAACCAAGCCAAAAGAGAATTCCAAGAGCGCATCCATCTCACTCTGGAAAGGGCTGAAAGGATGAAAGAAAATATTTTTGGAGAAAGTAGAGCAGTGTTCCCCAACCTCACCCACCTGAAGATGTATGGACTTCAACTCCCAGACTTCCTCACGGTTGGGGAATACTGGGAGTTGAAGTCCACACATCTCTGACTTAGCCAAGATTGACAACTGCGTTAAAGCCCAGGCGGCACAATGCATGCAGAGGTCGTGCTTTGCTGCCACCTACTGGTTGGCACCTGAACAACTCTTCTTCTTCCTTCTACCCCAGTGATGGCGAACCTATGGCACGAGTGCCACAGGTGGCACATGGGGCCATATCTGCTGGCACATGAACCATTGCCCTAGCTCAGCTCCAACGGGCATGTGTGTGCTAGCTAGCTGATTTTTGGCTCTGAGAGGCTCTGGGGAGGCATTTTTGGCTTCCAGAGAGCCTCCGGGAGGAATGGGGGGGGTAAAACGCTTTTGGAGCCTAGGGAGGGTGAAATATGAGCCTATTGCGCCCACCAGAAATTGGGGAACAGGCCATTTCTGGCCTCCAGAAGACCTTCGGAGGGTGGGGGAAGCTTTTTTTACCCTCCCCAGGCACTGAATTATAGGTGTGGGAACTCGTGCATGCGCGATAGTAAGAACATAAGAACCTAAGAAGAGCCCTGCTGAATCAGGCCAAAGCCCATCGAGTCCAGCATTCTGTGTCACACAGTGGCCCACCAATTGTCCATGGGGATCTTGAGCAGAAAGAGAAGGCAAGACCCTCCCTTTCCCTTGACCACCAACAAATGGTACTCAAGGGAATCCTGCCTGCCTCAACCAACATAAAGGCGGCACATGGACATACCAATATGCTTGGCATCCATGAATCTGTCTAATCCTGCCTTGAAGCTATCAAGGCTGACAGCTGTCACGACCCAGTACCCACGCACACTCTTTCGGCATCCAAGGAAAAAAAGGTTCGCCATCACTGCTCTACCCTAAGAATTCTTTTCATTTTTGTAGGATTTATGCACCCTTTTCCAGCAAATGTTCAAGGTGTTCCCAAAAAGCAACCTGAGCTGATTCTCAGGTTCCTCCCGTAGGATTGTATGAAAGTTCTTTTCCTTTGTCATTTTGAACTTGGGAACATTTCTGTAAGAGATACAGTGACTGTAACAGCAAGCCAGGATAAGGGCTAATGGGTAACATGGACATCATGACATCCTCACCCAAACGGGGCATGGATGTCACACCCTAAGTCCTCTTGCCACTTCTATCATGACAAATGCCACAATTATGAGGTGTAAAGCAGGAAGCAGTCATTCCAGACTGGGTCAATATTAACGTAGATATACGTAGCAAGTGTAGGTGTTAGTGTTCTCACATTCTCAGCTTTCTGCCTTAATAGCAGTTGCGGCATCCTAAGGGTTTGATGCCGCTATCCTCCAAATATTTTATTTAACAACCAAAATCGAACTCGAATGAAAGCGGCCCTGCTTTCAAAAAAAATAGACTTGGACAAGCATTTGACTGAGATGATATAAAGTCTCCTGCCTTCAGCAGGGGGGTTGGACTAGTAGACCTCTGAGTTTCCCTGCCAGCCCTGTGATTCTATGTTTCTCTGTCAGATTTTGCTGTCTTATTTTTTAAAATTCAAATACAGTGATACCTTGTCTTACAAACTTAATTGGTTCCGGGACAAGGTTCTTAAGGTGAAAAGTTTGTAAGATGAAACAATGTTTCCCATAGGAATCAATGGAAAAGCGATTAATGCGTGCAAGCCCAAAATTCACCCCTTTTGCCAGCAGAAGCGCCCGTTTTTGCACTGCTGGGATTCCCCTGAGGCTCCCCTCCATGGGAAACCCCACCTCTGGGCTTCCGTGTTTTTGCGATGCTGCGATTTCACTGAGGCTCCCCTCGCTGGGAAACCCCACCTCCAGACTTCCATTGCCAGCGAAGCACCGATTTTTGCGCTGCTGGGATTCCCCTGCAGCATCACAAAAACATGGAAGTCCGGAGGTGGGGTTTCCCATGGAGGGGACCCTCAGGGGAATCCCAGCAGCACAAAAACGGGTGCTTCGCTGGCAACAGAAGTCCGGAGGTGGGGCATCCCAGCTGCAGCGGTGGGTTTGTAAGGTGAAAATAGTTTGTAAGAAGAGGCCAAAAAATCTTAAATCCCGGGTTTGTATCTCGAAAAGTTTGTATGACGAGGCGTTTGTAAGACGAGGTATCACTGTACTTCAAGTAATGGTCCTAATCCTGATCTAAAGGCTTCAACGCCCGTTTCCTTACTAAGAATTTATGGACGTGCCATTGGAAATTGTGACATGAATCGTTTTAAACCTCCAGTGCTCAACTGCTGGGCATAATTATTATGAAGCCATCATTCCTCAACACTTTGGATAGATCTATTATTTCTTCTCCCAAGGCATTTTAAAAAAAAAAACACCAGCGTGGTTTTTGCGTGCGATTCAAAAAGCTCAGGGCAGTGAACGCCTCCTTATTCAAAACTGATATTTACCCAACCAAGCTCTGACACAAGGCCTGTGTAGTAGAGAAGGCTACTACCACGAGTTGTAGCTATCTACCCAAGGGTATGAAAAGAATTTCGCTTATCCAATTTTCGAAAGCCAGGAAGATGAAAAAACAGACATCTCAAGACTTCCGAGTTACACTTTACAGGACTCTTGTTTTCTATGTTTGAGTTGACACCTTGTAGGTCACAGGTACCACGTCTGTTCCCCCACCCCCAAGGTAAACTATGATTAAGTGCCCCCTACTTCTGGGTCCCAAAACATGACCTTCCAGTTCTGCTGAAAGAGCTCCTAGACGCAGACCTGCGACGGCCTCGTGTTCTTGACATGATCTTCCGATGGTTTTCCGTGGTTTCACTGCCTTGGGGTCGACCAGCCCAGATCACCGAAAGGTCCCTCGCCCGTTGCTGATCTCGGCGGAGGGCCGCAAGGTGTGCAGAGGTCAGAATCCGTGTCCGACTCGCCTTCCGCAATGTAAGGTCTGATTTTGGCCACCGCGGTGTAGCAACCGTTGTTCAGGACGTCCAAATTTTCTTTGGACTGGGAAATGCTAAATCCGCTGAAGGACCGCTCCAGTTCCTCGTGGTCTACGGACGGGATGGAAATAGACGTGTCGCTGTCTCTCAGGGCGCTTTCAGGGTGTTTCGCAGTCACGTCTTCGTTCTTGGCGTGCTCGGAACTGGCTCGGTTGCCCCCGCTGTAGGCGGATATGGAGCGCTCGTGGGAAGGCGGCGGCGGGATTCTCACCAAGGGACCGGGATCGCCAACCGGGGATGATGCGTAACTTGGACGGGGGTAGTGTTGCCAAGAGGTGGAGGGCGGGCATGAGTTGTTTGGCATCGTTGTGGCAGGCGGGGCGGAGAAATTCTTCTGCCCCATGGAACTGGTCGAGCGGATGATCTTGATAATGCAGCCGTTCTTGTCGATGTGCTCCCGGCTATCCTCTGGGCTGTGGTAGGGGGGTGCTGGCTCAGGCTCTTTGGAACCGAAATAGGCCTCCGTTTCGCTAGGAGGGATGCCCATCCGTTGCATGTAGATGTTGACCAGGAAGTCCAATTTCTTCTCCATGGAGAGAACCTGGGAAAACGCCCCACAGACAAGATTAGCCAGAATAGAATAGAATAGAATGGAATGGAATGGAGTGGAGTGGAATGGAATGGAGTGGAGTGGAGTGGAATATAGAATAGCAAAAGAAATAATGAATAGAATAGAATGGAATGGAATGGAATGGAATGGAGTGGAGTGGAGTGGAACGAAATGGAACGGAACAGAATAGAATCCTTTATTGGCCAAGTGTGATTGGACACACAAGGAATTTGTCTTTGGTGCATATGCTCTCAGTGTACATAAAAGAAAAGATACATTTGTCAAGAATCATGAGGTACCACACTTAATGATTCTCATAGGGGTCAAATAAGCAATGAGGAAACAATCATGGAATCCAGGAAGTGATCACCTTGGCATCCTTAGCAACCTGCCGGTGACGTCAAAACTCCGAATGCCGAACACGACCCCGAACTTTGCCAGAACTTTGGAAAAATTTCGTGTTCGACATACCGAACACCACAAAATTCAGTACGGACCTGAATTGTGCGGGTTCAGTTCACCCATCACTACTCATTTTTACAAGCCAGTCATGCATGTGAGATAATCTTGGCAAGTTTCTCAGTGAGGGTAATTAAGAGAGAACAGTTCCGTGGCTAGACTGCTGCCAAAGATTAAAACTAGCTGCAAATTCCTTCTTGAGATAAGGGGTCTCCAGTTTCACAGACTTACTATTACAGCTTCCCAGGCACTTTTACTTCAAGGATTTTAGCAGGAAAATAACAGTTGGCAAATGTAACCTGGCTAAAACCTCAAACATCATCTGACTCCATTGCAAAACTTTGGAACTCCACCCCGAATTACCCATACACCGCTTTTAAATACCTATAGGGAGTGTTCAACAATTCCCTAGAGTTAACAAACTACAGACTACTTCCTTTTTCCACACAAGTATTCTTGTCTTTTTTCTTAATCTTCTAAAGTAGGCATCTAGCAAAGGTTGTTAGACCTGAAAGCAAAATCAGCCGCCAATGAAGCTCCCCAACGTGTCATGTAGGAATCGTACCTGTTTTTCTACTTTGCCAAGTCTGCCCATCATACTCGGATCTTCTTGCAGTTCTCCTTCCGCTGAGCCTTTGGTGCGGTCTTTGTCCGTCAGGGATGGTCCACGCCCCACGATCTGGTCAACTCTGTTGGAGAACAGAGGCCCCACCCAGGAAAAACCAAACAAAATCAAATGAGCAAGCTGCGGTCAAAGGGATCAGCTCTCCGTCTTCTGGACCTTAACGCATGTATTCCACCAGCCTTTTCTTACCTAATCGTTAGGCAGGTACAGGTAAGTTCTCAACTTACGACCATCGCGAGGCCCCAGATTTCCATTGCTAAACAGGGCAACTCTCGGGTGAGTTATGCCCCATTTTATGACTTTTGTTTTGCCACCGCTGTTAAGCGAATCACTGCAGTTGTTAAGTGAATCCGAGGGTCGCAAATGGTGATTGGAGGACCTCAGGACAGTGCAATTGACACAAACAACATTCCAGGTGTCGAGTGCCCGAATTGTGATCATGGGACCCTTAGGGCACTGCAATGGTCAAAAGTGTCGAAACCGGGCATAAGTCACGTTGCAACTTCAAACAGTCACTAAATGAATGGTTGCAAGTTGAGGGCTACCTGTATTCCACCGGATTTCCTTGTCTAATGATTTAACAGAAATAGCCTCAGGCAGGTAAGTAATTACTCAGATGCAAAGTAATATGTCTCTTTATTTTTGCTTGCATTTTATTCTAAAGCTTAAATCTGGCACAATATGCACAGTAAATTTGCCCCTTGCCATCAAACCTGCATTGCATTCCCAAGCCTTCTTTAGTTTTGATCTCTATTTATTTAAGTTAGATTATATGCCTCTTTTTAAAATTTGTTTGTTTGTTTGTTTGTTCATTCATTCATTCATTCATTCATTCATTCATTCATTTATTAGATTTGTATGCCGCCCCTCTCCGAAGACTCAGGGTGGCTAACAACAATAAAAAAGACAATGTAAACAAATCTAATATTAAAAATAATCTAACAAACCCCAATTTAAAAAACCAATCATACAAACAAGCATACCATGTGTTATGGTTCAGCCTGAGGCTGCTCAGGGACCGGCTGTGTCTCTGCTGGCTCCATGCCCGGAGGAGGATGACAGCGAAGAGGAGGGGGCTGAACAGACGGGGGAGAGGAAAATCAGGAATGGGATGAAGGAGAACAGCATGAGAGCCCCGGGGGGGGGGGGGGGGGGGCTGTCCCCAGCCAGTAGTTTGGAGTCATTAGGTGATGAAGCTCAAGCCGTCATTGACATGCGATAGAGACGGTCAGATCAAAGAAAGGAGCAATTAAAGAAGTATTATCAGCACTGAATTAGGAGCAGCTGGGTTTGGGTGTAGTCCTCCTTAGCAGGGTTTAAAAGGCAGGCAAGCCCTTGAAGCCATGTGGAGTGTTATCAGTTTGGAGTTGCGTTATCCTGTCTTGTTCCTCGGCGTCTCTGTTCCTGGCTTGTGGCCCAGCAGCTTTGGAAGATCCATGGGAGGTGTAGGTCTGCTATCTACAGCCTTGGCTTGGCAGCAAGAATTCTGTATTGCTGCATGGACTTTTGCCTTCGTGGATGTATCTGAACATACAGCATTTTCCTGATTGTAAGGACATTTTCTGTTACCTGTGTTTTTCTTGAATTTTATAAAACTGCCTTTGCCTTTTACCAGTGTGTCTGGCTTCTCTTTTTGGGTTGGTATTGGCTTCTGGAGTGAACCAGACAGAACACCATGTATAAATTCTATAAGCCTAGGGGGAACGGAAAATTTTCAATTCCCCCATGCCTGACGACAGAGGTGGGTTTTAAGAAGCTTGCGAAAGGCAAGGAGGGTGGGGGCAACTCTGATATCTGGGGGGAGCTGGTTCCAGAGGGTCGGGGCCGCCACAGAGAAGGCTCTTCTCCTGGGTCCCGCCAAACGACATTGTTTAGTCGACGGGACCCGGAGAAGGCCAACTCTGTGGGACCTAACCGGTCGCTGGGATTCGTGCGGCAGAAATGTTTAGAAGTAACCCAGAAAGAAAACCGAGAACATCTTCAAGTTGCTAAACTTGATAAACGATAAGACTACTGTCTTCCGTGAATAAACCAGCTTGAATCTTAGTTTTGACTGAGAGTTTACGGTATGAATCCTTAGCCTTTTCACCTGAACTACAATTCATAAACTCTATTTAGTAACAATAGCAATAGCAACAGCGCTTAGACTTATATAGTGCTTTACAGTGCTCTACAGCCCTCTCTAAGCGGTTTATAGAATCAACATAGTGCCCCCAACAATCTGGGTCCTCATTTTATTGACGTCGGAAGGATGGAAGGCTTAGTCAATCTTGTGTCTGGTGAGATTTGAACTGCCAAATTGCAGTCAGCCAGCAGTCAGCCTGTAGTACTGTACTTTAAACACTGCGCCACCACAGCTCATAACAAGACTTAAAGGGGCAATTATAGAACCAACCTATCCTATCTCCAAAACTGAAAGGATGCAAGAAATGAGGAACGGTAAGCCATTAACATATAAACTGTTGTGGTTGGCTCTGGCCCAGCTCCTGCCCCAGTGAATGTGGAGGTGGATGCAGGGGAAACTTCAACATGTCACAGGCCTGTGTTATTGCCGACAGAGTCAGTTCAGAGTTTAGTTTCCTCGGACGAAGAAGAAGGTGGGAGTGACTCAGCAGAGGGGGGCTTGGCACACAGCCCAGGCAGTCAATCTCCATTATCTTCCATTGATTCGGATGAAGACGTCTCGGAACCACGCAAGCGCAGAATTTTGCATAGAACCGACCAAGTAAGGACATATTACCGGAGATAAGAAAGGCCACCTGTGTTTGGGTGGGGCTCCAGTAATTAGGGCTGCTGCTATAAATAGCAGCATGTGGGTTTGGCCGTTGTGGAAGAGTATCTGATCGCAGTTCTTCAGGAATCGTGCCTTGACTTTGTTTGTTGATTTTTCACGTCTTTGAAACCAACGCAGAGCAAAGTGTGTGGGTGTTTCACTTCGTGGAAGAAGAAGGGGTGTGAAGTTTCTTCAAAGCTGCTAGCTAAGTACTTAAAGACTGATTAAGGGAAATTGTACAGACTACTTGGTTGCTTTGGGAAGAGTGCTCTTTGCAATACAAAAAGAGTGATCAGTTTATTTTGAATTTTGTGATAAAGAACATTGTTTTGAATTTTCAAATGTGTGTGTGTCTGAAATTTGTATCCTTGAATTTTCGGGAGGCTCCTACCAGAGAGCCCGGCAGAACATAAACCAATTCCCCAATTTTGGCCATGAACAATTAAAAGTACAGTGGTACCTCATCTTACGAACGCCTCTTCTAACAAACTTTTCAAGATACGAACCCGGTGTTTAAGATTTTTTTGCCTCTTCTTCCGAACTATTTTCACCTTACGAATCCAAGCTGCTGCTGCTGGGATGAAGGGGTTTCTTTTCCCCCCCTTTTTTGAAGAAAGAAAAGGGAGGGGCGGCTTGGAGGGGGAAAAGACTGCATTTAAATAACTAGGAGAACAGCGTGTTTGCAGGAACTGAAAGGGTGTCTTTTGAAGAAAGAAAAGGGAGGGGCCGCTTGGAGGGGGAAATGACTGCATTTAAATAAGTAGGAGAACAGCGTGCTTGCAGAGGCACTGAAAGGGTATCTTTTGAAGAAAGAAAAGGGAGGGGCACCCCCCTTGCCTTTCTTCCTTCCCACTCACCCTTTAGCCTAGCCTTGCTTCTTCCACCCACCCCCTTTAGCTGCTCCTCCCTGCCCTCTGTTCACCTTCCTTCTAAAGTTTGGGATTTTCCTGAAGGATTTGCATGCATTATTTGCTTTTACATTGATTCCTATGGGAAACATTGTTTCATCTTACGAACTTTTCACCTTACGAACCTCCTCCTGGAACCAATTAAGTTCGTATCATGAGGTACCACTGTACTAATTGCTACTACAAGGATTTAATTCAGAAAATGAAATTTCTGAAAACCCCAAAGTGTTCAATGCTAAGAAATAATAGCTGGTTTTAATGAAAAGATGAAGAATTACAGAGAGCTATCAGCCCACTTGAACAATAAAAATACTTTCAAAGGTTTTGTTAGTGAAGAATTCAAGAAATGGTCAAAAAAGGAAGAGACAGTTTTGATTTCCAGATATCAGCTTATAAATGATCTGAAGATGAAACTTTTAAGTGGGAGTCATCTTTCATTTCCTTAAATATGATAAATAAAAGAAAAATACTTCTGAACTCTTTAGAGGTGTAGGAAGTTTCCACAAATATGAGCCAGTAAAAATTAGCAGTCATGTTTTCTAATAGGGCTATGTATAACCTTTGCAAGATTTGGCAGAATTTTAAAACATGGGCTTTGACTTACTGGACATAATCAATTTTATTCTTAAAACCTTTTTCTAAAGATGGTCATCTAATTTTTATATGGCTCATAATTACCGTACCTGTGCTCATACAACCTTTAAAGTCTGTGGGGTTTTTTCCTGGAGGCCTTTTTAAATTGGGAAAGGAGGAGGAGAAAATGGAAGATGGTTTATGGTTTCCTTGGGAAATTATTGTTTTATAGAATAGAATTTTTTATTGGCCAAGTGTGATTGGACACACAAGGAATTTGTCTTGGTGCATATGCTCTCAGCGTACATAAAATAAAATATACATTTGTCAAGAATCATGTGGTACAACACTTAATGATTGTCATAGGAGTCAAATAAGCAATGAAGAAGCAATATTAATAAAAATCTTAGGATATAAGCAACAAGTTACAGTCATACAGTCAACATGGGAGGAAATGGGTGAAAGGAATGGCGAGAAAAACTAGTAGAATAGAAGTGCAGATTTAGTAGAAAGTCTGACAGTGTTGAGGGAATTATTTGTTTAGTAGAGTGATGGCGTTCGGAAAAAAACTGTTCTTGTGTCTAGTTGTCTTGGTGTGCAGTGCTCTGTAGCGACCTTTTGAGGGTAGGAGTTGAAACAATTTGTGTCCAGGATGTGAGGGGTCAGTAAATATTTTCCCCGCCCTCTTTTTGACTCGTGCAGTATACAGAAAGGCAGGTTGGCAGCAATTGTTTTTTCTGCAGTTTTTAATGCATAGTTGTTTTTAATTAGATTTATTTTAAAAGCTAACTGGAGAAGACACTACAAGTTATTTTCAGCTTGGTTGTTCTAAACATGTGTTTAAACAATATCCTCTCCTTATTATGCAGCAGTCTGTCTTAATTTCAAAATCTTAGTTAGCACTGGTCAACTTTACTTTTGCATAATGTGTCAGAATTGTACAGGTAGACTTCTTTTTAAAAAAACACCAAATTGACAATAACCAAGAATAAAAACCACAAACAAACCAGTATATTCATCGTTCAGTAATGAAAATTGTGTTGGTCTGGAGCAGAATTTAAACAGTACTTCTTCCACAGCTCTGGAGCAAAGTTCCATGCACAAGGCGTGAATGAGTTATGAGTTCGAAGTCAGGCAAGGAAAGGGGGAAAAATGGATTCATGAAAGGAAATGTTTATGAACACCCCGAAAAACTAAAAACAAGGGAAGGGTCAAGTCATCTGGCCTTTTCAAATCATATCAAATTGCCTTATTCGGGCAGAAGGATGCACAGAAATTTGAATGCAGATCCTTTGAAAGGGTTGTGTCCTCTCTTTGTCTCATTAAAGCAGCTGTGTATTGTTTGGTTGCAATATCTGTCTACTCTGGCAAGCATTTGGTCCCCAGGGCCACACATCTGCTTCATAAACAGCTTCTAGGAAGGGAAAGGGCTGCGTCTATGACTGTCATGGGCTGTTCAAATCCTTCAGAAGAGCTGTGTCTTCTCTTCGACTCATTAAAGCAGCTGTGCTTTATTTATTTGTTGGCAATACAGTGTTCCCTCGATTTTCGCAGGGGATGCGTTCCGAGACCGCCCACGAAAGTCGAATTTCCGCGAAGTAGAGATGCGGAAGCAAATACACTATTTTTGGCTTTGAACAGTGTCACAAGCCTTCCCTTAACACTTTAAACCCCTAAATTACAATTTCCCATTCCCCTAGCAACCATTTAGATTATTACTCACCATGTTTATTTATTTAAAAAAAATTTTTTTTAAATTATTAAAGGCGGATGAAAGTTTGGCGATGACATATGACATCATCGGGCAGGAAAAACCATGGTATAGGGGGGAAAACCGCAAAGTATTTTTTAATTGATATTTTTGAAAAACCGTGGTATAGGCTTTTAGCGAAGTTCGAACCCGCGAAAATCGAGGGAACACTGTATCTGTATAGGTTTTGAAGAAGAGATTGGACAACCACTTATGTGAAATAATATAGG
This sequence comes from Erythrolamprus reginae, assembly GCF_031021105.1. NCBI lineage: Eukaryota > Metazoa > Chordata > Lepidosauria > Squamata > Dipsadidae > Erythrolamprus > Erythrolamprus reginae. The sequence continues at coordinate 8,956,164 of NC_091952.1, read as the reverse complement.
GCAGTGATGGTGAACCTATGGGACAGGTACCACAAGTGGCACATGGAGCCATATCTGCTGGCATGCGAGCCGTTGCCCTAGCTCAGCTCCAGTGTGCGTGTGTGTGCCGGCCACCTGATTTTTGCCTCACACAGAGACTCTGGGAGGGCATTTTTGGCTTCCGGAGAGCCTCCAGGGGGATGAGGGAAAAGCATTTTTTACCTTCCCTGGCTCCTAGGAAGCCTTTGGAGCCTGAGGAGGGTGAAACACGAGCCTACTGGGCCCACCAGAAATTGGGAAACAGGCCATTTCCGGCCTCCAGAGGGCCTCCGGGAAGCGGGGGGAGCTGTTTTCACCCTCCCCAGGCATTGAATTATGTGTGTGGGCACTCGCGCATGCACAATAGCACACGCCCACGCTCTTTCAGAACCTGAGGTAAAAAAGATTCGCCCTCACTTATATAGGGCCTCTTCTTTGACTAGAAGTCCTCCCAGGTCCCTTCCGTCCAGGTTACTCTATGATTCTTATTGACGTGATTGTGTGCCAATGCACTTCCGTCAATCAAACAATGGCATTTGATTGCTCCCCGATCAATTTCCACGGAACGCATATGAAGTTGTGGAAACAGTTTTTTCTACATCGGCAGCCTTTGAAAAGATGCTTTTCTTTCTTTGAAATGATATCGGGAAGAAATGAGGGCTGAGACAGGGTGCATTTTATCCCTCATGCTACATTGCACTCCATGCTTTCAGGGAACATGCAAAGAGAAACATCTGCGTCTCCGGTCTCTGCCAAAAGCAGTTAGCAAAACCCGAAAGTGCTCAAGTGGAGCCCAGCCAGGAGAGGGGGGGAAAGAGAGAGTAAAAAAGTAGAAAGATCTTTTTTTTTCCCCTTAATGAGAAACATAGAAGACTGACGGCAGAAAAAGACCTCATGGTCCATCTAGTCTGCCGTTATACTATTTCCTGTATTTTATCTTAGGATGGGTCTATGTTTATCCCAGGCATGTTTAAATTCAGTTACTGCGGATTTGCCAACCACGTCTGCTGGAAGTTTGTTCCAAGCATCTACTACTCTTTCAGTCAAATAATATTTTCTCACATTACTTCTGATCTTTCCCCCAACTAACCTCAGATTGTGTCCCCTTGTTCTTGTGTTCGCTTTCCTCTTAAAGACACTTCCCTACTGAACCTTATTTAACCCTTTAATATATTTAAATGTTTCGATCATGTCCCCCTTTTCCCTTCTGTCCTCCAGACCAGTGTTTCCTAACCTTGGCAACTTGAAGATATCTGGACTTCAACTCCCAGAATTCCCCACCCAGCATTTGCTGGCTGGGAAATTCTGGGAGTTGAAGTCCAGATATCTTCAAGTTGCCAAGGTTGGGAAACATTGCTCCAGACTATACAGATTGAGTTCATTAAGAAGCAGGGAAATTGCCCAGGTTCGCCTGGTGCACCAGTTTATTTATTTATTTATTCAGTTTTTATGCCGCCCTTCTCCTTAGACTCTGGGTGGCTTACAACATGTTAGCAATAGCCCTTTTTTTAACAGAGCCAGGCTATTGCCCCCACAATCCGCGTCCTCATTTTACCCACTTTGGAAGGATGGAAGGCTGAGTCAACCTTGAGCCGGTGATGAGATTTGAACCGCTGATCTGCAGATCTACAGTCAGCTTCAGTGACCTGCAGTACAGCACTCTACCTGCTGCACCACCCCGGCTCAGTTGCTCATTTGCGCCACCCCTGCAGCGCCATCCCAGCTCAGTCGCAGCCCTATTTGGACCTATTTGGACAGGAAGTCTCTACTCACAGTCACTCATGCCCTCATCACCTCGAGATTTGACTACTGTAATGCTCTCTACATGGGGCTACCTTTGAAAAGTGTTTGGAAACTACAAATTGTGCAGAACGCAGCCGAGCGAGTTGTCATGGTCTTGCGTAGACATGTACATATCACTCCAATACTCCTTGGTCTGCCTTTGCTTCCAATTGGTTTCCAGACTCAATTCAAAATGTTGGTTATGACCTATGAAGACCTACATGGCATTGGACCAGATTACTTATGGGACCGCCTTCTGCCGCATGAATCTCAGTGTCCAGTTAGGTCCCACAGAGTTGGCCTTCTCCAGGTCCCGTCAACTAGACAATGTCGCTTGGCAGGGCCTAGGGGAAGAGCCTTCTCTGTGGGGGCCCCAGCTCTCTGGAATCAGCTCCCCCTGGACATTCGTACTGCCCCCACCCTCCTCGCCTTTCATAAAAGTTTCAAGACTCATTTATGCCATCAGGGTTGGCCCGATTAAATCAATGAATGATTGTGTCATTGTTGTAAGAAATGGGTGTGACTGATTTTTAATCAATTGCAGATTTTAGATTTTATATTAAAGCATCTGGTGAGGTCCCACAGAGTGGGTTTTCTCAGAGTCCTGTCAGCCAGACAATGTCGGCTGGCGGGGCCTAGGGGAAGAGCCTTCTCTGTGAGGGCCCCGGCTCTCTGGAACCAGCTCCCCCCAGAGATTCGCACTGTCCCCACCCTCCTTGCTTTCCAAAAAAGCTTGAAAACTCATCTTTGCCGCCAGGCCTGGGGCCACTAGATCTCCCCCCACCCAATCAACGAATGTGTTTAGAGTGACCTCTTGAGTGAATGATAAATTGAATGTTTTTTACGTTTGTAGGATCTTTTTAAGTCTTTTAGCGTAATTAATTGGATCAAGTTGTTTTACTATGTATTCTATGTTTGTTGTGAGCCGCCCCGAGTCCACAGAGAAGGGCGGCCTACAAATCCAATTAATAAATAATAAATAAATAAATTGGATGAATTTTATTGTAAATCACTGTTTTTTATATGTTGTAAGCCGGCCCAAACCTTCAGAAAGGGGCGGCATAGAAATCCAATTAATAAATACATAAATGATCTGTCCTTTTTGGATGCCGCAGTTCCTTTTGTCTGTCAAAGGCTGCACAAAAGTGCCCCCGTTTGCCTAGATGGGCCCTCAAAACACTGAAATGCTAAACAGGCAGGGAATTCCTGCTGTCTTCGGGGCTACCAGTGCGCCCTCTGTGGCCATCGTGGGTATGCACAGCAATCAAAATCTCATTTGAGGTCACTCGTGTGAGCGAGATTTTGGTGATTTTCTCCAATATGTTTGTTCCCGTAGATGCGCAGAAGCAAAAAATCGCCGAAAATCACCGAAATCTTGCCCGTGTGAGCTCTTCACACAAAAATTTGCTTGCTGCGGATGTGCAGAAGTGAAATCTAACCAAGGGGGACGCATATATGTGTTGGGGGTACATAGCTGCACATGTATCCCGAAAATCGCTACCGGAATAGAGCACCTTACTGTTCCGGTAGCAGGCCATTACTGAAAACAGCAGCATAACAGGGTCATCCCCATTTATAGCTATTTGTTATAGGTTGAGCTTGTCTGTCTTTGTAAGGAGGAGGAAGAGGAGGAGGAGAAGGAAGAGGAGGAAGAGGAGGAAGAGGAGGAGAAGAAGGAGAAGGAGAAGAAGAAGAGGAGGAGGAAGAAGAAGAAGAAGAGAATGAGGAGGAAGAGGAGGACGGGGAGGGGGAGGAAGAGGAGGAGGAGAAGAGGAGGAGGAGAAGAGGAGGAGGAGGAGGAGGAGAAGGAGAGGAAGAGGAGGAGGAGGAAGAGGAGAAGGAGAGGAAGAGGAGGAGGAGAAGGAGAGAATGAGGAGGAAGAGGAGGATGAGGACGAGGAGGAGAGGGGGAGTGGGAGGAAGATGAGGAGGAGAAGAAGAGAAGGAGGAGGAGGAGGAGGTGGTGGTGGAGAAGGAGAAGAAGAGGAGGAAGAGAAGGAGGAGAAGGGAGGAGGAAGAGGAGGAGGAGGAAGGCTTAGGACCAGACTATTTTCAGGACCGTCTCCTGCCACATACCTTCCAGCGACCGCCGGGTTGGCTTTCTCTGGGTCCCATTAACTAAGCAGTGCAGGTTGGTGGGCCTGCAGGGGAGGGCCTTCTCTGTGGCGGCCCCAGCTCTTAGGAACCAACTACCCTCTGAGATCCATACTGCCCCTACCTACTTGCCTTCCGGAAGGCCTTGAAAACCTGCTTTGCCGGTATGCCTGGGTGCTGTGAGAACCTGCATCTTTTAATTTAATTTAATCTAGCCTAAACTAGATTGGGATGTTTGAGGGTATGGCTGTAGTGATAAAGATTTAAGGGTTTTAAATTAGTATTAATGTTTTTAATTGCCCAAGCTGTGCTTCATACTGATAGGCACTGCAGCAGCTAAATTCATTCCATGCATAAAAAAAACTGATCCCAACACAAATAAAATCAGATTATTGCAGAACTGCTCCTAGCCATGTCTAATGTCTGCATGGTGTGAAAAGCCATCTTCGGTGCCTCTAAAAATTAAAAAAATAATAATTAAGCAGATCCAGGAGAGCAAGCCATTCAGGGGGGGAAATGAAACCAGCAGGATGTGACCAAGAGCATCTCTGAACATGGCATGAAGCATGTGAGAAGCTCAGAACAAAATTGCCTATATCCTAACCTAGGCGAGTATTGGGGCGATCCTTTGGCTGAGTACTTCTTATGCCGGGGAGTTGAAGAGGGTTGGGGACCCACAATCATATCTATCCTGGCAAAAATAAATCAGAAAAACAAACACACCAGCAAAAGACACAATGAAGCAACATGTCAGAGAAAGAATTGGGTTCGGGAACTTTGCAGCGGGAGAAAACGTTTAAAATCAAGAAACAAAAAGGGGGAGATTATCTCACAATTAAAAAGCAAAAAACAAAACAAGTATCCAAACAATCTGATCATTTAGGGACGGTTGTTAAAAGGTGGTGGATTTTTCAGCGACAATGGAATAATCCTTCTTCGGGAAGGATCGAAAGGAACCCCTTGTGAGTGGATTCATTGTTCGGCAATGAGCAAGGCTAAGTATGAACAGACGAGTTGGGAAATGTATGAAAATATTCCATTGCAGCAACAACAAAACCCACAATCCTGTGGTCCTCTTTCGAACAAAGTACTCAAGACCGTGAAAAAATGGAACCTCCATATTGCTGTGATCAACGGAAGGTACTTCAACCCGTTTGGGAAACACTCGAAGAAAGCCAAAATACATGGGGTAGAACAAGAGACAGGAATGACAAAACTCGCTTGCAAAAATGGCGAAAAGGGGGAATAAGGAGAACGCAACGATGCTGTATATTATTGTAGAATCGGCAGCTGAAATTAAAAGCAGGTTAAAACGTTGAACGGTCTCTCAACCCTAGGAAGGAGGACATGGCAAACCACTTCTGAAAACCTTGCCAAGAAAACTGCAAGGATAATTGCCAAGATTTACATGGTTACATATTTTTTGCTGATGTGAAAAGGAAGGGAGCCTGTTATATATCTATTTCAACCTTGTTAGGTATCATCAGACAGACATACCCTTACTGGGATTTGAGCTTGTAGCCTTCTGCATGCAAGGCAGGATATTAACTTCTAAGCCACAAGCTCATCTCCAAATCAGCCTTTTGGACAGAAAAACAACCATATAACTCTTCCCTGGTAAAAATGCTGATTCGGAGGCGAGCTTGTGGCTTAGAGGTTAATATCCTGCCTTGCATGCAGAAGGCTGCAAGTTCAAATCCCAGTAAGGGTATTTCTGTCTGATGATACCTAACAAGTTTGAAATAGATCTACGACAGGCTCCCTTCCTTTTCACTTATCAGCAAATACATATATTTGTAGATTTTCATGGGTATATGTATGTAAATTGTTGTGAGTTTGGGTTTTTCCCCGTGTAATATATTTAATATATTTTAAATATTTAATATTTTATTTCATATTTAATAAAAGACATATTACACGGGGGAAAACCTGAACTCACAACAATCTACACATACATACATACATACATACATACATACATACATACATACATACATCTCTTGCTTTTTCTTGTTTTACAAAAATATAAACGAGATGCCAAATATAATTTCCATTTGTGTTGAAGTTTAGTCCTCACTTCCTGCATATACCCCAAAAGTTATAGTAACTTTCAAGAACAGCCGAATGGACATCAGAGGAGATGGTTGGTCCACATTCAAACAACCGCTTTCACTCTTTCTGATATTACTGATATTTAATTTAATTTAATTTAATTTAACTTCTAAGCTGCCCAATTCCTAGTGGACTCTGGGCGGCATACAGATGAAAAAGGAAAGACTTGCCTGGACTGAAGATTTTTGATCCGGGAAAGCATGTCCAGATGTCCTGCTGAATACTGTTCAATGACATCCATCACATCGTACGGCCGCAAGCTCTCCTTGAATTTTCGCTTGGACACCAGGAACCGCATGATACTAAAGCAGAAAAACAGAGTGACAAGAAGAAACCCGCCATGTGTAGAGATGTAGAAATCACAGACACTAACACACGGTTTCTAGAATGCTTTGTCCATGTTGGAAATATCTCTGTGAGAATAGAATAGAATAGAATAGAATAGAATAATAGAACAGAACAGAATAGAATTTTATTGGCCAAGTGTGATTGGACACACAAGGAATTTGTCTTGGTGCATATGCTCTCAGTGTACATAAAAGAAAAAGATACATTTGTCAAGAATCATGTGGTACAACACTTAATGATTGTCATGGGGTCAAAAAAGCAATGAAGAAACAATCAATATTAATAAAAATCTTAGGATACAAGCAACAAGTTACAGTCATACAGTCCTAAGTGGGAGGAAAAGGATGATAGGAATGATGAGAAAAACTAGTAGCATAGAAGTGCAGATTTAACATTGAGAAGCAAGCTCTCTCTCTCTGTCTCTCTCTGTCTCTCTCTGTCTGTCTCTCTGTCTCTCTCTTTCTTTCTTTCTTTCTCTCTCTCTCTCTCTCTCTCTTTCTCTCTCTGGGATCATGGTGTCTCTTGGACTTGCAAGTTTATTCTTTTATCACCAGTTTCTTGTGTGTACAAATATAAAAAAATAATTCTTAACTTACCTAGTTGCAATGTAAATAGTTAATATCTAACACAGAGCATGAGCCATAATCTTTTAAGAAGATTAGCATCTTAGCAAACAGGAAAGCATCTTAATTAATTAGACAAATAGAAGGACTTCAATTATCTAAAGTCAATAGAACCCCAAATAATTATTTCCATAAACTAATCAAGAAGGGGTGAGTTGCTTTAACTAGGCATGTAGGTTCTTAATCCAATCATGGTTTGACCTTTTAATTAGCGCTGAATAAACATGTAACTTTTTTCCTAGATAGATAGAGGGTATTATTTTTGTGCTTTAAATAATTCAGAATAATGAAATGCTTTATTTGCAATATATGTGTGCATATCATTGCAATAATTGATAATAACCTACGGCCGTGGTTTATTCTTTCTAACTGTCCATCTGTATAGAAACATAGAAACATAGAAACATAGAAGACTGACGGCAGAAAAAGACCCCGTGGTCCATCTAGTCTGCCCTTTTACTATTTCCTGTATTTTATCTTACAATGGATATATGTTTATCCCAGGCATGTTTAAATTCGGTTACTGTGGATTTACCAACCACGTCTGCTGGAAGTTTGTTCCAAGGATCTACTACTCTTTCAGTAAAATAATACTTTCTCATGTTGCCTTTGATCTTTCCCCCAACTAACTTCAGATTGTGTCCCCTTGTTCTTGTGTTCACTTTCCTGTTAAAAACACTTCCCTCCTGAACCCTATTTAACCCTTTAACATATTTAAATGTTTCGATCATGTCCCCCCTTTTCCTTCTGTCTTCCAGACTATACAGATTGAGTTCATTAAGTCTTTCCTGATACGTTTTATACTTCAGACCTTCCACCATTCTTGTAGCCCGTCTTTGGACCCGTTCAATTTTGTCAATATCTTTTTGTAGGTGAGGTCTCCAGAACTGAACACAGTACTCCAAATGTGGTCTCACCAGCGCTCTATATAAGGGGATCACAATCTCCCTCTTCCTGCTTGTTATACCTCTAGCTATGCAGCCAAGCATCCTACTTGCCTTTCCTACTTCCTACTTGCCTTTCCTATTGGGATGGTGTCACAAGGGGAGACTGGAAATCTATAAAGTTCTACACGGCATTGGGTCAGATTACTTACGGGACTGCCTTCTGCCATATGAGTCCCAGCGACCGGTTAGGTCCCACAAAGTCAGTCTTCTCCATGTGAGATTTTGCTTCTGCTCATGCGCAAGTGAAATATGGTGTGAAAACACTCGCACAAGTGAGATTTCGTCAATCTTTGCTGGTTTTTTTTGCTTCTGCGCATGCCGACAGATCACGCCAAAGGCTTCGGAGGGCACAGCTGTAGCGCCAAAGATGGCAGGCCTTCCCTGTTCGCATCACAATGTTTCACGCACCTGCGCTCACTCCACTCGCGCGATTTCACTTCCACGCATGCTCAGAGTCAGGATTTAGCCCAAAACACAGCTGATCAGCTGATCAGCTGTGCTTCAGGTGAAGCAATAAAGGTCAATATTAACCTGGGGGCTCTTTTTCAAGCAGCACAAGAGGAAAAACTGTCCGAGGACAATGGATGGAAACAATCAAGGAGAGAAGCAACCTTGAATTAAGGAGAAGTTTCCCAAAAGTAAGACTAATTAATCAGCGGAACAGCTTGCCTCCAGAAATTGTCAGTGTTTCATCACTGGACGTTTTTAAGAAGAGGCTGGACATTTGTCTGAATTGAGTCTCTTGCTTGAATAGGGGGTTGGACTAGAAGACCTCAAAAAGTCCCTTCCAGCTCTATTCTGATTGTATCTTTTTAATTCTTTCCTTCATTTGAGGCTGACACAGTCCCTCATAAATCCTAATTAGCATTTAGACTTATATACCGCTTCATAGTGCTTTTACAGCCCTCTCTAAGCGGTTTACAGAATTGGCCTCTTTCCCCCAACAATCTGGGTCCTTATTTGACCCACCTTGGAAGGGAGGAAGGCTGAGTCAACCTTGAGCTAGTGGTGAGATTTGAACTGCTGAACTACAGCTAGCAGTTAGCTGAAGTAGCCTGCAGTGCTGCGCTCTAAACACTCTGCCACTCCGACTCAATTAGCAGCATTGAGTTTTTGAGCATTATTCTCTGTTGTCACGGTTTTACGTAACACGGACACACAACTTACCACACTGCTCGGATGCTGGCTTTAAGTCCTGGTGTAAGGTCTTCGGTCAAAAATTCACAGTTGCAGCTCTTGTTGTCAGGATCTGGCATGTCTTCTCCAGGGAGGCACGCTTCTAATTCCAGGTGGGAAGAAAGCGGTGAGAAGACAGGCTTTCAACAGGGAGAGCCCTCAGGCTGGGGCAGAATGAGCAGAAACACAAACTAGCAAGAAAAGCAGGCAACGAAGGAGATGATGGGGAAAAAAACATTCCGTATTTTTCGGGTTATAAGACAGTGTATAAAACACACCAGATTTCAAAGAAGTAAGCAAGGGGGGGGAGGTTTTGTCCTCCCTGGCACCCAGAAGCAGTACAGTAGTACCTCTATCTAAGAATTCCTCTACTTATGAACTTTTCTAGATCAGAACCGGATGTTCAAGATTATTTTGGCTCTTTTTAAGAACCATTTTCTACTTAAGAACCCGAGCCCGGAAATATTTCCCATGAAGACTGATAATGAAGTTACTTTTTCATCAGTACAGTGGTAAATCTATCTACGAAGGCCTCTACTTACGAACTTTTCTAGATAAGAACCGGGTGTTTGAGATTTTTTTGCCTCTTCTCAAGAACCATTTTCCACTCGAGCCTCCGAAACTGTAACCGGAAAAGGCAGGGAGAAGCCTCCTTGGGGCCTCTCTAGGAATCTCCTGGGAGGAAACAGGGCCAGAAAAAGTGGAGAGAAGCCTCCGTGGGGCCTCTCTAGGAATCTCCTCGGAGGAAACAGGGCCTCTATCCTCCCTGTGGTTTCCCCAATCGCACGCATTATTTGCTTTTACATTGATTCCTATGGGGAAAATTGCTTCTTCTAACAAGCTTTTCTACTTAAGTACCTGGTCACGGAATGAATTAAGTTCATAAGTAGAGATACCCCTGTATTGGGTTCCTATCTGAATCGGGGGGCATTCCAGTAGCAAACAGCTCCGGGTGGCGGGTGGGCTTGTGCATGTGTCCGGTGGGCGGGTGTATGTGTCAGAGCAGGATTTGACTTTGCATGCACAGGAAGCAAAATCCTGGTAGGACAAGAAATTTCGGTGATTTTCAGCTTTTTTTTTTTGTTCCGTACATGCGCGAAAGCAAAAATGTCACTGAAATCTCATGAGCCCGCGCATCTTCTCGTGAGATTTGCTTCCTGCGCATGAGCAGAAGCCAGATCTTGCTCCAATGCACAAACACACCCACTGGATGCATGCAGAAGCCCACTGGTCACCCTGAGCTGCGAACGCAACCACAACAGTAGCGGGAGGAAGCGGGAACTCCCAGCTGCCCAGAAATACTCTGGAAGCCTCCCAAGCCCTGTGTGTACCCCATTTTTTGCAAAGACAGACCCATTTCCCACCTATTTTTGCACAAAAACACACACAGAGGGTTTGGAAAGTCTGCAGAACGTTTCTAGGGGTTGGGGGAAGGTAAAAACGCCTCTGTTTTTGCGAAAAATGGCCCATTTTTCATCGGGTTGTTTTGCAAAAATGGGGTGTGCAGAGGGTTTGAGGAGCCTGCAGAATGCTTTTGGGAGTTGGGGAAAGGCAAAAATATTCCTGTTTTTGCAAAAAAAAGTCCCATTTTTTGCAAAAACAAGGGTGTTTTTGCCTTCCCCCAGCCACCAGGAGCACTCTGTAGCCCTCCCAAACCCTCTGCGCACCCATTTTTTGCAAAAAAAAAAAAAATACAGGCCCAGTTTTTGCAAAAATGGGATGTGGGCAGGGTTTCAGGAGGCCAAAAATGGCTGTATAAGACGCACCTACATTTCTACCCTCTTTTAGTGGGGGGAAAGGTGCCTCTAAAAATACAGTATTTATGCGCATTTTGCTGAAAGCTTCATCTGAGGAAGCACTTAAATTTTTCCTCGCTGTATTTAGTGATCCATTTTGTGGCTTTCCAAAGGCCTCTAGATGGTTTCCAGGATTAAAAGGAAATTAAAAGGTGCAGTTTATTGCTGCAAAAATGCTACATTAAAATGAAAGAGAGTTGCATTAACCTACGTGAAAAGAGAGCATACTTAACCTTTCCCTGCAAAATCAGGAATAGAAAAAGGACGTCTTGCCTAGAACGATGTTTTTGTCAGCAGAGCGCCGTAAGTAGTGATTAAGAAACTTAGCGACAAAAAATATCGTAAACTGGTACAAGACGTACTGGTAGTCTTCAACTTAACGACCACGATTGAACCCACTTCAGCTCTGAAATTAATAACATGGAACTTCTACCGCACGAATCCCAGCGGCCGATAACGTCCCACAGAGTTGGCCTTCTCCGGGTCCCGTCGACCAAACAATGTCGTTTGGCGGGCCCCAGGGGAAGAGCCTTCTCTGTGGCAGCACCTGCCCTCTGGAATCAACTCCCCCCAGAGATTAGAACGGCCCCCACCCTCCTTGTCTTTCACAAGTTACTCAAGACCCACCTATATCACCAAGCATGGGGGAATTAAGACATCTCCCCCAGGCTTTCTTATATTTTATGTTTGGTATGTATGTATTGTATGGTTTTTAAATTGTTGGGGGGTTTTAATGTAATTTTATTATTAGATTTGTTCCATTGTTATACAGTTTTTATTGTTGTTGTGAGCCGCCCCGAGTCTTCAGAGGTGGGCGGCATACAAATCTAATAAATTGAATTGAATTGAATTAAGTGAATCTGGTTTCCCCATTGGTTTTATTTGTCAGAAGGTCGCAAAAGGGGATCACCTGATTCCGGGTCACTGCAGCAGTCATAAATGTGAGTTGTGAAGGACTGAATGTAAACCATGTGACTCTGGAGATGCGGCAGTGGTGAAAAATGGTCATCAGTCACTGTTGTAACCAGTTGTGGATTCCCACCGGTATGGCTAATTGAGCACAGCTTTGCGTTTCCGGTGTGCACGTGTGTGTTGTGGTTAGCTCTGGCCCAGCTCCTGCCCCAAGGACTGTGGATGTGGGGGAGACATCCACATGCTGCAGGCCTGTTTTGCCCCTGGTAGAATCTGCTGATGAAGGCTCCTCTGACCAAGAAGACATGAGTGACAGGGAGGAGGAGAGTGGGGCAGACAGCTCAGAAGGAGATCAATTATCTAGCTCCTCCTTGGATTCAGAACAAGAGTTAATGATACAGCCACGCATGCGGAGAGCGATGCATAGGCAACAACAACTGAGAGAGTATTATCAAAGAAAATGAGGCCACCTGTGGTTGGGTGGGGCTGTGGTCATTAGTGAGGCTGCTATAAAGAGCAGCCTGTGGGTTTGGCCATTGTGGAGGATTATCTGATCGTTGTGTTTCGTGACTGCTTTACTGACTTTGACCTTTTGTGTGTTGCTTTTTCCCCGCTTTGAAACTAAACCAGAGCAAAGTGTGTTTCACTTTGTGAAAGAAGAAGGACTGTGAATTGCCTCACAGCTGCAAGCTAAGTATCTCAGAACTGATAAGGGACTTGTACAAATTACCAGTTTGTTTGGAGATGAGTGCTCTTTGCTATACCAAAAGAGGGCTTAGTTTAAGTGAATTTTCATTATAAAGAACATAGTTTTGAATTTTCAAACGTGTGTCTGTCTGAAATTTGTACCTGTGAATTTTTGGGAGGAGTCTACCAGAGGGCCCGACAGAACAGTGTGCATCCGACTGAGATGTTGTTTCTGAGCATGTGCAGGAAGCAAAATCTCACGAAGGGACATTTGTGTGAGCGAGATTTCGGTGAGTTGTTCACTTCCGTGCATGCTCAGAAGCAACATCTTGGTCGGATGCAAGACCGCATGCAGGAGACACAGAACTGTGCACAGTTAGTCGTACCAGTAGAGAGAGAGGGGCGGCATACAAAACTAATAAATCTAAATCTAACCCAGTACAGGTTGTAACTTCAAGTGGTCACTAAACGGACTGATATAAATTGAGGACTACCTGTATCTTGCTTAGCAATGGAAATTTTCAACCCAATTGTGATTGTAAGTGGAGGACTAATCTGAAATTTGCTTCGGTCGCCTTTCTCCCACCAAAACCTCTCAAGACTACTTCAGCTTCAACCGCAACAACACAAGAGCACGCAACAGATTCAAACTTAATACGAACCGCTCCAAACTTGACTGTAAAAAAATATGATTTCAACAATCAAGTTATCGAAGCGTGGAACTCATTATTGGACTCAGTTGTGTCAACCCCTAACCCCCAACATTTCTCCCTTAGACTCTCCACGATTGACCTCTCCAGGTTCCTAAGAGGCCAGTAAGGGGCGTACATAAGTGCACTGGTGTGCCTTTCGTCCCATGTCCAATTGTCTTTCCTTTCTCTCACTTATCATATATATTCTCTTCCTTTCATATATCCTCTCCTCTAAGTTCACTTTTACCCTTATATATATTACTACATGTCTATTTTTCTTCCTATGTATTTGTGCATTGGACAAATGAATAAATAAATAAATAAATAAATAAATAAATAAATAAATAAATAAATAAATAAATAAATAAATAAATAAATAAATAAATAAATAAATAAATAAATAAATAAATAAATAAATAAATAAATAAATAAATAAATAAATAAATAAATAAATAAATAAATAAATAAATAAATAAATAAATAAATAAATAAATAAATAAATAAATAAAAGACAAACACAGATCAAGTCTTGCCTGGAGCACTTTTCGGCCTCACCTTCCGAATTCTGACGGGACGCTGCTCCTTTGATACGGAAAGCCGGCCGGGCCCGAGTTTGGTCTCCAAAACTCCAGCTCTTGGGGACTTTACTTGGGCTATCTTCCACGCTCTGGTCCCCGCTGGGGGATCTTCGGACGCTGGATCCCTGAGGAGAACTTTTAGTTTTTGTGGTGGCACCTCGGGGACTGGAGAAGACACGCTCTTTCAAGCTGACCTTCTGACTGGACACGGAGACAAATCAAAACAAGACAGGAGAAAAAGGGGAGAGACAAGCAGGGAGGGGGGAGTCACTTCTCAAAACCACCATGGGGGGGGACAGGGGAGGGGGCGTCTCCCTTTTAGCCATTCAAAAATTCAACAGTCTTTTTCAAAAGCAGCCGCAGTAGAAGCAGGGGCCGTGGCGAGATATGGCTTTGGGTCATCGCTGACTTGAAAAGGCGTTTCGGGAAAGTTTTCCGTGGTCGATGAATGGAGATGGGGGCGGGGGAGCGGGGCCACCCATTAAGGAAAGAAAGAAGGAAAGAAAGAAAGGATGAATGAATGGGAGAAACAGAAGGTGATCTGGTCAGATATGGAATATGTAGAGTGCAGATGGAACGACGGGCGGGAAAATTCAGATACGAAGCGTTGGGTCCAAGCAGCTCCGTGCAAAGGGAATGGCCCAACAGTCGAAACCTGGTCCCACCCCCTGATTCCTGATTTTAACTCTCCAAGATACACTTGTCAAGAGTCATTTCTTGTCTATCTTCCATTCTAGAACCCAGCTGCTGTGAAAAAGCTGACAAGGAGGGCTGAGAAAATAATTATGGACCCCTCACATCCTGGACATAAACCGTTTCAAGTCCTTCTCTCGGGACTGTGCTATAGAGCATTGCGTGCCAAGGCAACTAGACCAGGGGTGGGTTCCTCCCAGTTCGAGCTAGTTTGCCCGAACCAGTAGCAACCAAACCAGGTCAGTGCCCGTCTTTGGGCACTGCCATTTTTTTTTTTTAATGAAATTAAGAAAAAAATTTGGATAAGTCAGAATTTTTTTAAAAAATGATTTTTTTTTCTTCTGTGCATGTGTAGAAGCTGAGTTCTCAGCACTGCACATGCATCATCATTTTTAAAATTTTAGAAAGCACACACACACCCATGCGGCGTGCCCACGCGTAGGGTAGGAAGTAAACCGGTATCGAGGTAACTTGGAATCCACCCTGAACCCAAACACCAATGTTTATAGAGGTTCTCGGTCATCCAGGTCATGGTTGTCCCAAAGATGCTTTTCAAAAGTCAAATGGACTTTCTTAGGTGTTTTTTTTCCCTTCCAAACTCGAAGAGTCCACAGACTCGAAGAAGGAAACATTTCACAGACTCGAAGGAAAAAAAACCTAAGAAAAAAACTAAGAAAGTCCAGTTGTGTGTTGAAAAGCATCTTTGAGACACAAGGACAGTTTCTTGCTTCGTCCCATCATTCTGCTCATCACCTAATTCTCAAAATACAGATAGTTTTCGACTTACGACCATCATTGAGCCCAAAGTTTATGTTGTTAAGTGAGTTTGGACCCATTTTACAACCTTACATGCCGCAGTTGTTAAGCGAACCATTGCAGTGTGTTAGTAACAGCATTGTTTCGTGAATCTGGCTTTCCCGTTGACTTTCCTTGTCAGTGTTCTAGGCATGGCTACATTTCCCACAAATTCTCCAAAAGATTCATTCTTCAAAACAGTCACTTTTATTTTTCTTCACGGTAGTTCATATACATGGAAATCTTGCCAGGCAAAATGCAAACAGCACAGCTGGGGAATTCTCTCTCTTGGCAAGGGAAGCTAATAGCTTTATGGCGTCATTAACATTCCTTCTGAATAGGTTGGAGATAACAGACTATAAATCACTACTTTAGGCAGAAGCTTACCGGGCAATAGCAGACAAATCAGCGAGGCTGTTTCTGACTCATTTTAAACAGCCTCTCACAAATCTTTTCGGGTTTCTTTCAAGAATGCCACTAAAATCTCCATCATTCTTCTTCAGCGCAGTTGTCAGACCACGCCTTCGTTTCCGGCTAAATCCTGGAAATGGCTTCTTCAATACACAGAGCTACTAAAATGTGGATTAATACCTGTTACCTTGAACCTCTTATTATTATTTTTCTTGTATATCTCGGATCTAACCATTCATTTTCTAATACCTCTTGATCACTATCTGACATGGACTCACTTTCCATTGTAACATCAGCTCCCTGAAGCACTCGTAAATCACTGTCAACTTCACTCCCAGCTTCCCTTTCATCTGATAACCTCCTTAACCCAGGATAAACTAAGAAATCCGGCTCATCGTCCTCAAAATCCGACATTTCCTGATGCTGACAAGGATCACTCACAACAGTCAGAGGTTCACAAGAGGGAATCGCGTGACTCCCAGGACATTGCAACCATCATAGGTATAAGTCAGTTGCTAAGCGTCTGAATTTTGATCATGTGATCAGGGTGAAAAACAGTCACAAGTGATTTTTTTCAGTGATGTTGTAACTTCAAACAGTCGCTAAATGAATTGTCGTAAGTCGAGGACTACTGTACCTGTACAGTACTATGCTACCTGGCCATATAGTACCTTCCGGGGGTTATTACAACCGTATACAATGGAGAAACATACGACAAGTTCTCTTTCTTACTGGCTTCCTCACCCCATAATATAATAATAATAATAACAACCACAACAACAGAGTGGGAAGGGACCTTGGAGGTCTTCTAGTCCAACTCCCTGCTTGGGCAGGAAACCCTACACTACTTCAACATCTTCTTAAAAACTTCCAGCGTTGGAGCATTCACAATTTCTGGAGGCAAGCTGTTCCACTGACCAATTGCTCTAACTGTCAGTAATGTATTTGTACTTATCTAATGACGATGAGATGGGGATATTCACCGGACATTCAGACATGCAGGTTTTCCTCTTCCTTGATTCAAATAATGCTTGATCCATTGGAAGAGCTTCACAAGATACCTTAATCTTTACAAACGCTAGCCAATCGTACTTTTCACCTATTCTAAATGCTGGTTTCCGTTCCTACCTATGCAGTATCTACTTCGCTTCTTAGTTACAAACAAATTATATAGATACACACAGATGGCGCACCTCCCTTATGAAACCAGGTTGCAACACCTTGGTCTTTCCAGCCTTGAAACACGGTGTTGAAGAGGTGACTTGATCGAAGTGTATAAAATCATGCATGGGATAGAAAAGGTAGATAGAAAAAAATTCTTTTTTCTATCACACAATACTAGGATGAGGGGACACTCCCTAAAGCTCATAGGTAAGAAAGCGAGGACAGATAAAGGGAAATATTTCTTCTTCCCGAAGAGGTTGTGAAAGCTGTCAGCCTTGGTAGCTTCAAGGCAGGATTGGACAGATTCATGGAGGCCAAGTGTATCGGTGGTTATTGAAATGGATGTCCATGTGCTTCCTCTATGTTGGCTGGGGCAGGCAGGATTCCCTTGAGTACAATTTGTTGGGGGTCAAGGGAAAGGGAGAGTTTTGCCTTCTCTTTCTGCTCAAGATCCCCATGGACAATCGGTGGGCCACTGTATCACACAGAATGCTGGACTCCATGGCCCTTGGCCTGATTCAGCAGGGCTCTTCTTATGTTCTTATAGAAAAATCTACAACAGTGATGGCGAACCTTTTTTTGCTCGGGTGCCAAAAGGGTGTGCATGTCCACAATAGTGTGTATGCATGTACCCACACCTCTAATACGATGCCTTCCCCCCGTGCATGCTTACACAACCACCACCACACTCGCTTCCTCACACGCATGTACACAGACCTCGCTGAAACCCCTGGAGCCTATGGGTGGTGAAAAACAGGCCCAATGGGCCTACTGGAAATTGGTTTCTGAACTTTTGATAGGCCCGTTGTGCCATTTTCCACCACCCCTAGGCTTCAAGAGGCTCTCCTGAAGCCTGCAGAAGGCAAAAACAGCCTCCCCCGCCCTCCGGAAGGCCAAAAATCAACCGGCCAGTACAAACATGTGTGCTGGAGCTGACATAGGGCAACACCTTGTGTGACCTCAGATATAGCTCCACGTGCCACCTGTGGTACCCCTGCCATAGGTTCGCCATCACGGATCTATAATATAGAGAGAACTGCGTTACCCAGGACATATTTTCCAAACCTTCCATTCTCCTACATCTCCCATAATCCCCAGCCAGCCCAAACCTTGGAGGGCAGTCTAAGGTTGTTCACAAAGCTGACCTGGCTGGTTTGAACGCTAATGTCCTTCCTGGGGTTTCCCTAACTCAGCACTTCTCAATTATTTTCTGTTACGCCCCCCACCCCCAGAAGAAGTGAACATTTTGTGCCCCACAACTCTCTGCCGTGACTATAAATAGTCCCCAAATTGCGTCCCACCGCAAGTCGCTTATCCTACCTGATGAGGCGGCGGTTGCTGTCGCCGCCGCTACTGGTGCACTGTGTACACAGTTTCGCATCTCTTCTGCGCATACACAGGAAGCAAAATCTTGTGAGGGGAGGCGCATGAGAGATTTTGCAACAGTCTGTAATTTAAGCCTTACTACCTGCATCTTGTAATGCATGATATTGAAAGGAATCAACTAAATTGTAAGTAAAAGATTGACCTTTTCATCTCATACAAGGAGTGATTATTTACTGCTAAACAAAGGGGGTTGCCAGCCAAGTGTTTCTCCTCCTTGCCGCTGCAAAGTAAATATAGGAGTACCTCTAGATACGAGTTTAATTCGTTCCAGAACCAAGCTTGTATGTCGATCAACTTGTATCTCGAACGAATGCCTTTAGCCTTTGTTTTTCCCTGCTGAGATAACCAGAAGCAAGGATTCTTGCACCACCTAGTGGAAGCTCGGCTCGTATCCTGAATTTGAGCTCGGGTGTCGAACAGAAATTTCGCTCCCGTCGTGGCTCGTAACTTGGAATACTCGCATGTGGAGCAGCTCGTATCTAGAGGTACTACTGTACTACAAACTCTGCAAATTAATAATCAATACCCAATAAATAGAAGTGCTAATAAAGGGATGCCCAATCCATGGGCTGCTTTCCACTACTGGATCATGGACTATTCAGAAATGTGCTATTCGAGCAGTAGATGGGACACACACACAGCTACACTAGCACGAACGGCGCCCCAAAGGCTTATCTTCTCTCTTACAGAAGTGCAACTGCATGCATGGGTGTGTGAACTAGCCTGTCGCTCACATTGCCCGGTTCCTGGTCCCACTCCTACCGCCACGCCACCAAATCACCTGCTCCCAATGCTCCAAAACAGAAGCATTGGGAGCAGCGGAGGTCTGTCGTCTTCAGCGCTACCAGTGAGCCCACCAAGGCCATCATGGGAGCGTTCATGTATGGTGGCACCCATACAGCTGGCATGCATGTATAGAGGGCACGCGCACCCATTGGTGCAAGATTTGGCTTCTGCTCATGCACAGCAAGCAAAATCTCACAAAAGGACACGCACACACAGTGATTTTCGCCAATATTTTAACTTCAGCGAATATCACAGAAATCTCGCTTGCAGGAGCATCTTCACACAAGATTTCACTTGCTGCGCATGCACAGAAGCCAAATCTTGTGCACACGCACACGTGCCCACATCGAGGCCTTAATGCTCCCGATCAGGGATCAATGCTCCCAATCAGGGATGGCCTGCTATCGGAACGGAAACGTGTTATGTCCCAGTAGTGATTTCCAGGATGCTTTGTGCAAATACCAGAAATCGCCAGTGGAATGTAGCATCTTACAGTCCTGGTAGCAGGTCATCACTGATTGGGAGCATTGAGCAGGAAAAGGATATCCCGCTCAGCTTCACTTACCACCAAAGCTGCCTCCAGTGTGGTACTTCCGTCCCAAAGATTGGCACACGGATTTCCACCACTCTCCTCTCCTCTGCCTTCTGTGCATCAGGCACAGGACCCAGCTGTCCCTCCTCTTCCTCATCAGCCACCTCCAAACTTGGGAGCTGTTGGCTCTTCACCTGAGGGCCGAGGGATGGCCCAAGCTCCACCTCTCTCTCTCTCTCTCTCTCTCTCTCTTTCAGCTCCATTCCCTCTTCCCCTTAGAGATCTCTGGTTGCCTTTTTGCTGGCCTTGACTATTACCACACCTCCTCCTCCTCCTGATTAGTGTTCTGAATCCAAGGAGGAGCTAGATAATTGATCTCCTTCTGAGCTGTCTGCCACACTCTCCTCCTCCCTGTCTCTCATGTCTTCTTGGTCAGGGGAGCCTTCATCAGAAGATTCCACCGGGGGCAAAACAGGCCTGCAGCATGTGGATGTCTCCCCCACATCCACAGTCCTTGGGGCAGGAGCTGGGCCAGAGCTAACCACAACAATTAGGTTGGCTGGAGGGGCCGGCAGCCAACAGGCCACAACAGGGCAGCCTCAGTGAGTCTGAAGGCGCATGAGACCGCACCCCGAAAGGTTTCCCTCCTCTATGCCCAAAGCTTTTGCAAATGGACTAACGGCTTTGGGGATGCGAACTTACACTGCTTCGGGCCTTCAGTCCCTTTGCAAAAGATTTTGGTGAAGAGAAGCATGAGTGAAGCTAAGCTTTCGCAGGCCCACCTCAGCCCACCCGTCATGTGGTCCTGGTTCCCCTTCCCCTACTCCCGAAAGGTTGGGGACCGCTGTATGCTATAAGATCCCTGGGAGGGAACCCTCAGGGGCGGATTTCCGCTATTGCTCCTACTGGTGTGCTGCGCCACAGCTTCACTTGTCCTAGGTGCTTGCATGCGCGTCCCAGCGACATTTTGCTTCTGGGCATGCGCAGGAAGCAAAATCTTGTGACGGGACACGTGAGAAAAGAGAGAGATTTCAGCGGTCTTTGTGCTTCCATGCATGCGCAGAAGCAAAAAAAAATCGCTGAAATTTATTTATTTATTTATTATTTATTAATTAGATTTGTATGCCGCCCCTCTCCGCACATGCACATCCCCTAACAAGGTTTTGCTTCTGCGCATGCCCAGAAGCAAAATCTCACATGCACATGCAGAAGCGAAGCTGTGTGCGCAACTCAACTTTTGCTACTGGTGTGATGTCCTTTACCAATAGCAACCCAATACTGGAAGCCCTCCATTTATTATCTTCTAAAGCAGGGATTGTCTACAGGTAGTCCTCAAGTTGCCATTCCAATTAGGATTGCAATTATCGGTTGCTAAGCAGGGCAGAGGTTAAAGTGAGCTGCCTCTGATTATATATTTTGCCACAGTTCTTAGGAGAATCAGTGCAGTTGTTAAGCGATTCATTTGGTTGTTAAGCAAATCCTGCATCCTTCCAAAGATTTCGCTTGTTGGAAGTTGGGTGCAGTGATGGGCTCCTACAGGTATGGTCAGGTATGCAGAACCGGTAGAAAAATTTCAAGTACGCAGAACCGGTAGAAAAATTTTGATTTTTTTTTTCTTTTTTTCCGTTCTGGGCTCTGGGTATGTTTTTCTTATTGTACTAAATGAGGTTGAACGTGTATAATTTTAGAAAAGCTGTGTGTGCATGTATGTGTATGTGTACATACACATACAGTTTATATAGTAGATAATGTATATTTTTGTGTGCCTGTGTGTAATACGTATGTACACATATGGTATATATACATAGAATTAAATAGTATTGTCGAAGCGTGGAAGTCATTACCGGACTCCATAGTGTCATCCCCAAACCCCCAACACTTTAGCCTTAGATTATCTACGGTTGACCTATCCAGATTCCTAAGAGGTCAGTAAGGGGCAAGTACAAGTGCACTAGAGTGCCTTCCGTCCCCTGTCCTATTGCTCTCTTATATCTCCTATACCTTTCTTCTATTCCTATATCTCTTCTTCTATTCCTTCATTGATATGTTCTATTCCTATATCTTCTTTTCTATTATTTCTTAGATATATTTTACTATGAGTATCTCATCTATAACCTTCATCATGTATTTTACTATGTGTATATAGATATATACCCACTAAAACCCTCATTGTGTATTGGACAAAATAAATAAATAAATAAATAAATAAATAAATAAAATAAAGTATGTTTTGAATGTTCAGTAATAGTAAATAGATGGGGAAAATGTACCACTTTGAGGCGAGGAAAGGCCAGGCACCCTAACCCTAACCCTTGACGTGAGTGGCCACCTTTAAGCCAAGTTGGCCACCTTTAAGCCAGTCACATGGCCTTTAAGCCACCCCACGATCACATGATCATCAAGCCACTCCCACCTGGTCATATGGTCGGCAAGCCACACCCACAAAATAAGCCATGCCCACAGTGTGGAAGCAAAAAAATTTGTCGCCCTTCACTAGCTGGGTGGGAAGTTTGCAAATTATGATCACATGACACCGGAATGGTGACATCGCCAAGGGTCCAAATTTTGGTCACGCAACCTCAGGTTTCTGCCACAATTCACAAGTGCAAGAATTGGTCATCGGTCCCTTTTTTCCCCCACTGCTGTTGTGTCTTTGAATGGTCACTAAACCAATGGTTATAAATCGAGGAACTTGCAAAGGCATTAAAGAACAAACTTTCCCTTTAATGCAGACGGTCTTGGAATTATAAGTTCATTTAGTGACCATCTGAAGTTCCAATGGCCCTGAGAAAAGTGACCGATGACCAGTTTTCACACTTACGACCAATGCAAGAAGCATTCTGTGAGCCGCCCCAAGTTTTCGGAGAAGGGCAGCATACAAATCTGATTAATGATTAATGATTAATGATTAATGATTGACCATTGACCATTGACCATTGACCATTGATAATTAATACCCACGGTCATGTGATCCAAATTCAGTCACTTGGCAAATGACTGATATTTATGATGGCTGCAGTGTCCTGAAGTCATGTGACCTTCTAAACAAGCAAAGTCAGATTTACTTAATGACCATGTTACGAGCTGAACAACTGCAGTTATTTTATTTTTATTTATTTATTTTGTCAAGTACGTATTGGTGGTATACAAAGATATAACAATGTTTATATACATGATACTAGTGAGAGACATTAGGACAGGGGACGGAAGGCACGCTAGTGCAATTATGCACGCCCCTTACTGACCTCTTAGGAATCGGGAGAGGTCAACAGTGGAGAGTCAAAGGGTAAAATTTTGGGGGTTAGGTGATGATACTACAGAGTCTGGTAGTGAGTTCCATGCATCAACTACTCGATTACTAAATTCGTATTTCCTGCAGCCGAGTTTGGAGCAATTTACTTTAAGTTTGTATCTGTTGTGTGCTCCTGTATTGTTGTGGCTGAAGCTGAAGTAGTCGTTGACAGGAAGGACATTGTAGCAGATGATTTTATGGGCTATGCTTAGGTCGTGTTTAAGGCGACATAGTTCTAAGCTTTCTAAACCTAGGATTGTAAGTCTGGTTGCGTAGGGTATTCTGTTGCGAGTGGAAAAGTAGAGGGCTCTTCTAGTAAAATATCTCTGGCCGTTTTCTAAAGTGTTTATGTGGGTTCCAGACAGATGAGCTGTATTCAATGATTGGTCTGGCAAAAGTTTTGTAAGCTCTGGTTAGTAGTGTAAGATTACCGAAGCAGAAGCTACGCAAGATTAGGTTAACAGTAATTCACTTAACAACCGTGGCAATGCGGGCTGTCAAATAGGGGGAATCTCACTTATCAAGTGCCTCCCTTAAGCAGAGAAATTTTGGACCCAGTGTTGATCGTAACTTGAGGACTACCTGTATAATGCGGGAGATTAGGGTGCAGTATTTTTGCTTTTCGCTTTTTTTGCTTTTTTTTGCTTTTTTTGCTTTTTTTGCTTTTTTTGCTTTTTTTGCTTTTTTCGCTTTTTTTGCTTTTTGCTTTTTTTGCTTTTTAATTTTTGCTTTTTTTGCTTTGCTTTTTGCTTTGCTTTTTGCTTTGCTTTTGGCTTTGCTTTTTGCTTTGCTGTTTGCTTTGCTGTTTGCTTTGCTTTGCTTTTTGCTTTGCTTTGTTATTTGCTTTGCTTTTTGCTTTGCTTTGCTTGCTAATTAACACCCGTGGTCCTGACGCATTTAAATCTCTTTTTTTTCCCCTTTCCTTTTCTCATGCTCTGGAAAACCTTTGGCTAAGCCACCATCCCCGCAGCCAACCGTCCATCCTCCTTTGCAGACCCTGCCTTTTATCCGCCTGCCGGGAAGAAAAAGAAGAAAGAGGCTGCCAAACAGATGCCCTTGGCTTAGCACAGCTCACCTCTATGAAAGCAGATGAATGGGCAGAACAGAAGGTAGCAGGGAAAGAAAAAGAGAGAGAGAGAGAGAGAGAGAGAATGAGCGTGCAGCTTTGGATCGGTTCAGTGCAAAGCAATTGCCGTGGTACCTAGAGGTTCTTGAGCAGCATCCACAAACAGATTTTCTGCACCCAGTGGCTTGACTGGAAATGAGGGGAGAGTAGAAAAGTTAGACCAGGTGGCTCCTACACAACCCGACACGTTGTAGAACGTGGTTTAACATCATAACAAAATGACAGAGTTGGAAGGGACCTTTGAGGTCTTCTAGTCCAACCCCCACTTCTCAGGCCGGAGACCCCTATATCATTTCAAGACAAACAGTTGTCCAATGTCTTCTTTAAAACCTCCAATGATAGAACTAGAGGGAAGGCGTTCAGGAAATTTTCCCCTCCGTTCTAGGTTGTTTCTCTCCTGGATTAGTTTCCATCCATTGCTGCTTCTTCTGCCTTCAGGGGCTTTGGGGAATAGGTGGACCCCAGGTGGACCGTGGGGTTTCCAACTTACCGCTACTAACGGTGCGGATGGGCACGCAGCTCTGGGTGACTGGCGGATATGCGCATCAGAGCAAGATTTGTCTTCTGCACATGCGCAGGAAGCAAATCTTGCGAAAAGCCACATGGGCACGCAAGATTTTGGTGGGTTTTTTTGCTTCTGCGGATGCAAAAAATCACCAAAAATTATAGAAATCTCTCTTGTGCGCCTGTCCTCTCGCGAGATTTTGCTTCCTGCAAATGCACAGGAAGTAAATCTTGCGATAAGACACACAGTCACGTGAGATTTTGGCAAAAAATTTTGCTTCCGTGCATGTGTGAATGCAAAAGATTAACACAATCTCTCGCACACACTTGTCCTCTTGCGAGATTTTGCTTCTTGCTCCGATGCGCATGCCTACCTGTTGGTCACCCAGAGCTGTGCGCACAGGTCCATTTTGGCTACCAGTGCAGCATCGCCCCCTTTCTAGTAGGAACCCGATACTGGTGTGACCCTCTTTTCTCTTTGGCAGCCCCTCAAATGTTGAACCAAAACCCCAAGTAAGGCTAACTTCTTAAGTAACCAAGTAAAGCTGACTTCTTTGATCTTCATTACTTCAATCCAAAAATGAAATAAATTATTAAAATCAAATTAAATCAAATCAAAATTAAATCATATTAGATCAAAATTAAATGCATTAAATTAAAACATGCAAATGTGGTTTTTCCAAAGGCAAGCCCTTATGTCTTAACAATTAATAATTTAATAATAATAATAATAATAATAATAATAATGATGATGACGATGATGATGATGATGATGTATTAGATTTGTACGCCGCCCCTCTCCGGAGACTTAATTTTGAGATGCCTATTAGGAATTGTTCTTACGATATGAATAACATAATAACGGGTCATAATAGAGAAATTTATTAGGAGTGTTAGTAGTAACCAGGGGTGGGCTACTGCCCAGATGGGGGGGAAACGCAGTGGGGTTGTGAAAATGGAGCTCCACCCCAGAGCACCCAATTTGCACTGAAAGATGTTGAAAGAAAATGCAGGGTGTCCTGCAAAAGCCACATCCACAGTGTGGCAGTAAGAATTTTGGTAGCCCTTCAACTAGTAGTAACCTACTTGGCAATTCTTCATAAACTGATCTATGCTTTAGGTTTTGGTATTTAAAAAAAATATTTTTGCCTCCTTTTTGCCGCCCCAAGTCTGCGGAGAGGGGCGGCATACAAATCTAAATAATAATAATAATAATAATAATAATAATAATAATAATAATAATAATAATAAAGATTAGTTACATGAAAACACCCCCAGGACCCTAGAAATAGATATCAAAGGATGATATTGCCCCCAAACTGGTAATTACCAAATTAATAGCTTAACTAAAATGCATTCACATTAAATAATGTTTTAAAATAGAAATACAGTGATCCCTCGATTAGCACGGTCTCGATTAGTGCGAAACGCTACAACACGGTTTTTCAAAAAATATTAATTAAAAAATACTCCACGGTTTTTTTGCTATACCACGGTTTTTCCCACCCGATGACGTCATACGTCATCACCAAGAGTCACTTCTCTGTCTCTTTCTCTTTCTTTCCTGTCATTCTCTGCTTCAATCATTTTCTCATTTCTCTTTTTTTCTCCCCTTTTTTCTATCATTTCTCTCTCTCTCTCTTTCTTCCTCTCTCACACTCTCTTCCTCCCTTCTCTCTCCCCCCCTCCTGCAAGTAGAGGTCGGGTGTGTTACCGGGAGCTGGAGGTGGCGTGGGGCCGGACACTAGGTGCTGGGGAGGACAAAGGAGTGAACGTAGCTACTGCCTCTCAGCTGCAGAGCCGAATGGGGGCGGAGGCAACAGCGGAGCCCGGCGCTGGGGCCATGCGAGGCTGTTCATCCAGGGGGGGCGTGGACTGGCAAGTCGCCCTCCTTTCTCTCTCTTTCTCTCTCTTATACCACACCGATAACAGGGAGAGAAAGAGAGAGAGCGGAGGGCACCTTGCCGGTCCACGCCCCCCTAGATGAGCGGCTCCGCATGGCCCCAGCGCCGCCCAGGCAAAGGGGAAACCCCAAGATCGCTTGCCGCTTGCCGCTTGCCGTATTGCAGCGAAGGAGGCGAAGCAAGGCTCCAAGCTGCAATACGGCAAGCGGCAAGCGATCTTGGGGTTTCCCCTTTGCCTGGGCGGCGGGAAGACCCAGGGAAGGTTCCTTCAGCCGCCCAACACCTGATCCGCTCCGCAGCGCGGCAGCAGCGAGGAGCCGAAGATGGGGTTTCCCCTTTGCCTGGGCAACGGGGAAACCCCATCTTTGGCTCCTCGCTGCTTTCGCGCTGCGGAGCAGATCAGCTGTTGGGCGGCCGAAGGAACCTTCCCTTGGTCTTCCCCGCCGCCCACACGCAAACTCCACCATCTGCGCATGTGCGGCCATGAAAAAAATGGCGCGCATGCGCAGATGGTGTTTTTACTTCCGCACCACTATAACGCGGAAATCGATTAGCGCGGGAGGTCTTGGAACGTAACCCCCGCGCTAATCGAGGGATCACTGTATTATATTATCCCTTCCCGACATGATACGTGGTTGGTAAATCCACAGTAACTGAATTTAAACATGCCTGGGATAAACATATATCCATCCTAAGATAAAATACAGAAAATAGTATAAGGGCAGACTAGATGGACCATGAGGTCTTTTTCTGCCGTCAATCTTCTATGTTTCTATGATACTTCTGGATACAATGCACTTTTCTCCGAATATTCTTAGCCCACATGGCTTCATCTATTGCAGGCGTGTGTCCAACCTTGAAGATTTTAAGACCTGTGGATTTAACTCCCAGACTTGCCCAAGTACCATGGGTGGCTGGGGAATTATGGGAGTTGAAGTCCACAGGTCTTAAAATTGCCAAGGTTAGACACATGCCTGCAATAGATGAAGCCATGTGGGCTAAGAATATTGGGAGTGAAATAAAAAGAGAATTCCATATCTCTAACATAGCATCTGGCTTGGTCCAAAGACCATCAGGTTATTGCACGTATCTGTCCTAATAGATTCTAGAAGGCATCAATCTAGAGTTCAACATCAAATAATTTAAGATACTGGCTTATGTTAAAGCACACCAGATCAATGAGTCAAGCTATCTAATTTGGCCACTCTTTATGAGTATATTAAAATGCTCAACCATCAAATACAATAACCAAAATATAATCAATTTTGTCACACGTGTTTTTTAAGGACTCCTTTTGTGGGCTGGAGCTTTGCCAACAGTTGGTCTTCAGTTCATCGGTTGTTCACTTTCTGAACAGAAGATTCCAAAAAATAGATCCAAATATTGTGTGTCTAGAACAAGGGTCTCGAAACTTGGCAACTTTAAGACTTAATCATAATAACAGGGTTGGAAGGGATCTTGGAGGTCTTCTAGTCTAACCTTTTGCATAGGCAGGAAACCCTACATCACCAACATTTTCACAACTTCTGGAGGCAAGTTGTTCCACTGATTAATTGTTCTAAGTGTCAGGAAATGTCTCCTTTGTTCTAAGTTGCTTCTCTCCTTGTTTAGTTTCCACCCATTGCTTCTTGTTCTACCCCCAGGTGCTTTGGAGAATAGGATGACTCCTTCTTCTTTGTGGCAACCCCTGAGATATGGGAACACTGCTATCATGTCTCCCCTGGTCCTTCTTTTCATTAAACCAGACATACCCAGTTCCTGCAACCGTTCTTCATACGATTTAGCCATGTTTTAACTTGAGGATTTCAACTCTCAGCATGGCTGGATGAGGAATACTCGGAAGTCCATAAGTCTTAATGTTGGCCAGTTTGGAGATATCTGGTCTAGACAAATCAATAATAATAATAATAACAACAGAGTTGGAAGGGACGTTGGAGGTCTTCTATTGAGGACCTGTATGCTGCACAAGTCAAAAGAGGGCTGTGAAAATATTGACTGACCCCTCACATCCTGGACATAAAATGTTTCAACTCCTACCATCAAAACATTGATACAGAGCACTGCACACCAAGACAACTAGACACAAGAACAGTTTTTTCCCGAACGCCATCACTCTGCTAAACAAATAATTCCCTCAACACTGTCAAACATTTTACTAATTTTGCTTAATAACGATCCCTTGTTCTGGCTCCGTGAGCCCAATCTTGGGTACTGGTGATGAGTGTAACTCTGGCCCTGGGCTCAGGTTGCTGCTGCTTAATGCCAGGTCGGTGGTAAATAAAGCTCTCCTCATCCGGGATCTGATCCTGGATGAGGAGGCCGACCTGGCATGTATTACTGAAACCTGGCTGGGCCCAGAGGGAGGTGTTCCTCTCTCTGAAATCTGCCCAGCTGGGTTTCAGATATGGCATCAACCTCGACCCCAGGGAAGGGGGGGAGGAGTGGCTATTATAGCCAGGGAGAGCCTTTGCCTACGTGGACTCATTGCTCCGGAAATTGCGGGTTGCGAGTCACTCTTGATGAAGTTGGACTTAGGGGTTCAGGTGGGCTTATTTCTCACGTACCTGCCTCCCAGCTGCGTGTCAAAAGCCCTGCCTGTGCTACTCGAGGAGGTAGCCGGGTTGGCGGTGGAGTTCCCAAGACTTATTGTCTTGGGGGACTTCAACCTGCCGTCACTCGGCGAAACCTCTGGGCTGGCACAGGAGTTCATGGCCACCATGACAGCCATGGACCTGACTCAAGTAGTACAGGGTCCGACTCATGAAGGGGGGCACGCACCCGACATGGTATTCCTTTCCGAGCAATTGAGTAATGGTCTGAGACTAAGGGGCTTAGAAGCAGTGCCTTTGTCATGGTCAGACCATTTTCTACTACGGCTTGACTTCCTGGCTCCAATCCTTCCCCGCAGGGAGGCGGAACCAATTAAGATGTTCCGCCCCAGACGCCTGATGGACCCAGAGGGCTTTCAGACGGCGCTTGGGGTTATTCCAGAGGCACTTGTCCACAGTTCGGCAGAGTCTCTTGCGAAAGCCTGGAACGAGGCTGCAGCAGAGGCTCTTGACCGGATTGCGCCTTTGCGACCTCTCCGTGGCGCTAGACCCCGTAGAGCTCCATGGTTCAACGAGGAGCTCCGGGAGTTGAAACGCCAGAAGAGACGTCTAGAGAAGCGATGGAGGAAGAGTAGGTCTGAATCTGATCGAACACTTGTAAGAGCTTTTATTAAGACTTACAAAGTGGCGCTCAAGGCGGCAAGATGCGCGTACCATGCCGCCTTGATTGCATCAGCGGAATCCCGCCCGGCCGCTCTGTTTAGGGTGACCCGCTCCCTTCTTAATCAGGGGGGAGTTGGGGAGCCCTTGCAGAGTAGTGCCGAGGACTTTAACACGTTTTTCGCTGATAAAGTCGCTCGGATTCGGGCCGACCTCGACTCCAATTGTAAAACAGAGTCGACTGACAACGAGTCAGTCGAGGTGACTGGGGCACGTACTTGTCCACCTGTCTGGGAAGAGTTTGATCTGGTGACACCTGATGAAGTGGACAAGGCCATTGGAGCTGTGAGTTCCGCCACCTGTTTACTGGATCCGTGTCCCTCCTGGTTGGTTTTGGCCAGCAGGGAGGTGACACGGAGCTGGGCCCAGGAGATTACCAACGCTTCCTTGGGGAGGGGAGTTTTTCCATCACTCTATAAAGAAGCGCTTGTGCGCCCCCTCCTCAAGAAGCCCTCCCTGGACCCAGCCGTACTTAACAACTATCGTCCAGTCTCCAACCTTCCCTTTATGGGGAAGGTTGTCGAGAAGGTGGTGGCACTCCAGCTCCAGCGGTCCTTGGAAGAAGCCGATTATCTAGGTCCCCAGCAGTCGGGTTTCAGGGCCGGTTACAGCACGGAAACCGCTTTGGTCGCGTTGATGGATGATCTCTGGCGGGCCCGGGACAGGGGTTTATCCTCTGTCCTGGTGCTCCTTGACCTCTCAGCGGCTTTCGATACCATCGACCATGGTATCCTTCTGCGCCGGCTGGAGGGGTTGGGAGTGGGAGGCACTGTCCTTCAGTGGTTCTCCTCCTACCTCTCTGGCCGGTCGCAGTCGGTGTTAGTGGGGGGCCAGAGGTCGACTCCTAGGTTTCTCCCTTGTGGGGTGCCTCAGGGGTCGGTCCTCTCCCCCCTGCTATTCAACATCTACATGAAACCGCTGGGCGAGATCATCCAAGGACATGGGGTGAGGTATCATCAATATGCGGATGATACCCAGCTTTACATCTCCACCCCATGCCCAGTCAACGAAGCGGTGGAAGTGATGTGCCGGTGCCTGGAGGCTGTTGGGGCCTGGATGGGTGTCAACAGACTCAAGCTCAACCCGGATAAGACGGAGTGGCTGTGGGTTCTGCCTCCCAAGGACAATCCCATCTGTCCGTCCATCACCCTGGGGGGGGGAATTATTGACCCCCTCAGAGAGGGTCCGCAACTTGGGCGTCCTCCTCGATCCACAGCTCACATTAGAACAACATCTTTCAGCTGTGGAGAGGGGGGCGTTTGCCCAGGTTCGCCTGGTGCACCAGTTGCGGCCCTATCTGGACCGGGACTCATTGCTCACAGTCACTCATGCCCTCATCACCTCGAGGTTCGACTACTGTAATGCTCTCTACATGGGGCTACCTTTGAAAAGTGTTCGGAAACTTCAGATCGTGCAAAATGCAGCTGCGAGAGCAGTCATGGGCCTACCTAGGTATGCCCATGTTTCACCATCACTCCGCAGTCTGCATTGGTTGCCGATCAATTTCCGGTCACAATTCAAAGTGTTGGTTATGACCTTTAAAGCCCTTCATGGCATCGGACCAGAATATCTCCGAGACCGCCTCCTGCCGCACGAATCCCAGCGACCGATTAGGTCCCACAGAGTGGGCCTTCTCCGGGTCCCGTCAACTAAACAATGTCGGTTGGCGGGCCCCAGGGGAAGAGCCTTCTCTGTGGCGGCCCCGGCCCTCTGGAACCAACTCCCCCCGGAGATTAGAACTGCCCCTACTCTTCCTGCCTTCCGTAAACTCCTTAAAACCCACCTTTGCCGTCAGGCATGGGGGAACTGAAACATCTCCCCCTGGGCACGTTTAATTTATGCATGGTATGTCTGTGTGTGTGACTGTTAGCATATGGGGTTTTTTAAATATTTAAATATTTTAAATTTGTCTGATTGCTTATGATTTGTTTTTACATGTTGTGAGCCGCCCCGAGTCTTCGGAGAGGGGCGGCATACAAATCTAAGTAATAAATAAATAAATAAAATAAATAAGTCTGTATTTCTATTTCTACTAGTTTTTTCTCATCATTCCTATCACCCATTTTCGCCTACTTAGGACTGTATGACTGTAACTTGTTGCTTGTATCCTAAGATTTTTATTAATATTGATTGTTTCTTCATTGCTTATTTGACCCCTATGACAATCATTAAGTGTCGTACCTCATGATTTTTGACAAATCTATGTTTTCTTTTATGTACGCTGAGAGCATATGCACCAAGACAAATTCCTTGTGTGTCCAATCACACTTGGGCAATAAAAAATTCTATTCTATTCTATTCTACTCTAGTCCAACCCCCTGCTTAGGCAGGAAACCCTACACTACTTCAGACAGATGGTTATCCAACATCTGTTTAAAAACTTCCATTGTTGGAGTATTCACAACTTCCAGAGGCAAGTTCCACTGATTAACTGTTCTGATAATCAAATAATTCCTCCATATCTATTAAATGTATATTTTAGCCAGACAGTTGTCTAAGAGCTGAATAGGAAATGCCCAGATACATGTACACATGACTAAAAGTTTAGAGAGAATGCTCTTCAGCAGGAAATGGAACTGTGCAAGGTTTGCCGTATACTTCAGTGCATCTTATACTCCCAAAAATACGGTATTCAAACAGCCGAAGATGGAAGAGGTGCCTCTTTTGTCCTCGGCTGTTGCAAAGAAGCAGCAGTTCTCGGTGTGCCACACCCACTTGGTTCTCTTTGACAGCTGCATTGCACCTTGCTTACAACCCACTCCAAAGGAAGTGCAGATTGTGGCGGTGTTCCAGCTTCCGCTACCTTGTGGGGTCAGAAGTTGACCCGACGACACAGGCACGTTTCGGGGCCACCCAATCCTCCAGCAAGTCCCGACACCTTCTTCAGCCTCACCAATAAATTTAAAAACGAGAAAGAATTTCAGACAAACTGGTAAACTTTCACCAAGATATGTAACTAAATCTTTTTTTTTAACCTTGGTGAAAAATATTTGTGTAAAAGTGATCAAATCCTAAGGACGTTGAGTGAAATCAGCTGATTTTTTTTCTCTTTGTTTCCCCCTTTCTCTTCTCTCTTTCCCTGTCTCCCTACTTATCCAATTACAGTATGGATCAATCTAATGATTATCTACCTTAACAACTTTAAGAGGTGGAGACTTCAATTCCCAGCATTCTCCAGCCAGCTGCCTGGGGAACACTGGAAATTGAAGTTCCCACCTCTTAAAGTTGCCAGGTTTGAAAAATATTCCACTCATTGTCCGAGTGAATGCCCAGACCGTACCCTTGCTAGAGACCTAGTGTCCGCCATTTTGTTTGCCCTACATTTGAACCTAGTGTCCACCATTTTGTTTGCCCTACATTTGAACCTAGTGTCCGCCATTTTGTTTGCCCTACATTTGAACCTAGTGTCCACCATTTTGTTTGCCCTACATTTGAACCTAGTGTCCGCCATTTTGTTTGCCGTACATTTGAATCTAGTGTCCGCCATTTTGTTTACCCTACATTTGAACCTAGTGTCCGCCATTTTGTTTGCCCTACATTTGAACCTAGTGTCCACCATTTTGTTTGTCCTACATTTGAACCTAGTGTCCGCCATTTTATTTGTCCTACATTTGAACCTAGTGTCCGCCATTTTGTTTGCCCTACATTTGAACTGCTGCACGCTGACGCGGGGTTCGCACGAAAGCATTGCTGCAACTAGGATTACTTCTATCAGCCAAGTTGCATCCCACAGAAACGGTATTTTGGGTTTTAGCTTGAACCAAACCTGCAGCCTGATCTTCAGCACTCCACAAACCATCATCCACTGCGGAAGGCAGATAGTCAGGGGAACTACATGCTTCAAACTAAGTTTGCAAGGAACTGATGCAGCCAGAGAAAAACTCCTCTGGCTTTTAAGAAAGGTTTTTTTTTTCTTGCTCAAAAGCAGGGATGTGTGACAAATGTTGGTGTGTACATGAACATCCTTTCTTTCAACTGTGCTTGGGAACCAAAAGAAAGGCTGAAATACAGGTGAGGGAAGAGAGGATTATGGGAAATGATCACCGCTTCGTTGCCGCTTTGGAATCGCCTTTCCCAGCCTGGTGTTCAGGGCTACAACTCCCATCGTTCTTAAGACGCCATGATTATGAGCTAAAGACTGATACGGCTCAGCCCAACGCATCTGGAATACCACAATTTCGGAAACCTGGTTTACGTTCTCAATTTAGGAAACTTAGACCCGTTACGCCAGCTTTTCCGCAAAATATGGATTCTCCGTGCTCTTTTCCATTTTTGATAGGACAGTGCCAGATTCCAGCGGTAACCTAGATGGCTACGGCTCTACAACTCCCACCTGCTAAAAGTCACATTGTCACGGGAAAGGCAGAAAAGGAGGATCAAAAACCCAATGTGACTGGTTGCCCATGCAAAGCATGTGAACACCAGAATAGGACAACTCGCCATAGCCAGTTCACCACCGCCAACTCGCCTCTGTCATCTCATCACTGCCGAATCACTGCGGGACGACTCAACATGGACAGCTTGCCACTAAAGGTGGTTGGAGGGAGAGGCAGGCAGGTGGGCAAGTGAGTGGGTAGGTGAGCAAAGCAGGTTGGGGCCAGTGCAGGGATGGGTTCAGCAGTGGATTGCAGCCGGTACACCTAGGACGGAGTTCCGGTGGTGGGAATGAAGATCCGTGCATGCACAAGATTTTGCTTCTGGGCATGCACAGCAAGCGAAATCTCACACAGGGACATCCTTGCACATGAGATTTTACCGATTTTCAGCGGGGTTCTTTTGTGCTGAAGCAAAGAAATCACCCAAAATTGGCAAAATCGTGCACACAAGAGCATCCTCACGTGAGATTTCACTTGCTGCACATGCGCAGAAGCAAAATCTCATGTCGACAGGTGTACATGTGCCGATTGGACATGCGCCTGCCCGCAACGATCCTGGAGGGTGGTACCGGTTGGGGCGAGTAAGTGTAACCCTTGCCTGGATGGGTTGCTTACCTTTTTCTACTGGTGCGCTGCTTGCGCATCGTGGTGTTTCGCGTGCAAGTCCCCAACACAATTTTGCTTCTGCCCATGTGCAGAGGAACAATTATTCCTTCTGCACATGCTAAGAGAGCCAAAACTCGCGGAAACATATAAAAAAAGAGGTGCATACAGACCGGCAAAGACAGACTGGAACCATCGCACCAGAATTGGGCAATTGGTGGGCTACTACTGGGGCTACTACTACTACAGGCCGTACCAGTAGGAACACACTACTGGGACAGTGGGCAGAGTGGCAGCATATAGGGCCTTCCCATTTTCACACCCACCCCACTGCTGATTGGAGGAGGCTCTGAGCCCAGCACAGTGGTGGCAACAACAGTACGGCATTTGAAAACAGGAAGCCGCCAGCCGCTGCCATTTCCTCACTCCAATGCGCTCTGCACTCTGCCAACCTGGCTTTGGCCAGCCACGGGTACTTGTTCCTGGGACGAGTTGGCCATGTGGAGTTGTCCTGCAGGAATGTGGCAGCTGCGAGTTGGTGGACATGAGTTGGCAGGGCCACTGTGTATTGTCCTAGACCCTGTGGACATGGCTTCATAGCACGGGAATGTCAGCGGGTTTGAACATTTGCAACATTTCTTTGAATGGCTCTCAGGTCCTTGTCGCTAGGGATGCATCACACGTGTGTCGCAAAGAGTACGGGAACACAGACAGAAAGAGAGAGGGAAGTGGGAAGGCATAAAAGGATGGAATTTAGTAAAAATATACAGACCTTGGAGATGATTCTGGCTGTTGTTCTTTCCTTAAAGAGAAACAAAAGTATGTTAGTTAGTTAGTAATAACTACCTTGGTTGGTGGGTGTTGTGGTTAGCTCTGGCCCAGCTCCTGCCCCAAGGACTGTGGATGTGGGGGAGACATCCACATGCCGCAGGCCTGTTTTGCCCCCAGTGGAATCTGCTGATGAAGGCTCCTCTGACCAGGAAGACATGAGTGACAGGGAGGAGGAGAGTGTGGCAGACAGCTCAGAAGGAGATCAATTATCTAGCTCCTCCTTGGATTCGGAACATGAGTTAATGATACAGCCACGCATGTGGAGAGCGATGCATAGGCAACAACAACTGAGAGATTATTATCAAAGAAAATGAGGCCACCTGTGGTTGGGTGGGGCTGTGGTGATTAGTGAGGCTGCTATAAAGAACAGCCTGTGGGTTTGGCCATTGTGGAGGATTATCTGATCATTGTGTTTCGTGACTGCTTTGCTAACTTTGACCTTTTGTGTGCTGATTTTTCCCCGTTTGGAAACTAAACCAGAGCAAAGTGTGTTTCACTTTGTGAAAGAAGAAGGACTGTGAATTGCCTCACAGCTGCAAGCTAAGTATCACAGAACTGATAAGGGAGTTGTACAAATTACAAGTTTGTTTGGAGACGAGTGCTCTTTGCTATACCAAAAGAGGGCTTGGTTTAAGTGAATTTTCATTATAAAGAACATTGTTTTGAATTTTCAAATGTGTGTGTGTCTGAAATTTGTACCTGTGAATTTTCGGGAGAATTCTACCACTGAGCCCGACAGAACAGACAGCATACTAAAAAGCAGAGACATTACCCTGCCCACAAAAGTGCATGTAGTCAAGGCCATGGCTTTTCAAGGTTTTGATTTTCAAACCAGTAAATCTTTTATTTATCTTCTTACACTGGGAAGATCGTCACGGTTAGAATGCTGCTATACCAAGGCACATTCCAAATCTCGCAGGCTGAGTTTGCAAAGCTATAAATCCTTTCTAATGAGCAGACGAGAGCCTCCATGTCAGCGGTTCATCTCTGAGTCATGTTAAATCTAAATTTGCACAGTTTATCATCATTACATCAAAAGCATACTTCTTGGAAACGAGGAATGCCGTCCATATTTCAACACGCAGTTTGCACGAAAGCAGCTTCGTTTCCGCTACCTTTCAGGATATGACACATTGGTTGATTTTACACCGTTCTAAATTGCAGATTCAAACCTTTTCCCCAAACATCTCCTCCCTTCTTTTTGCAAATCTCCTAAATCTCGGGTCCATCCAGGGACCGTCAGCTAGCCCCCACCCCCACTGTCTGCAGATGAACTGCTTTCCATGCTAACGTCTAACTCCTTTCCACCTACGTCTTCATCTCCACTGCTCTACGACAACTCTCTTAAATCAGGGTACATTAAAGCATCTGTCTCTTCATCCTCCTCTGAACCTGACACTTCCTGAGGCTGACAGGGAATACTCACAACAGTGAATGTAATAGAAACATAGAAACATAGAAGACTGACGGCAGAAAAAGACCTCATGGTCCATCTAGTCTGCCCTTATACTATTTCCTGTATTTTATCTTAGGATGGATATATGTTTATCCCAGGCATGTTTAAATTCAGTTACTGTGGATTTACCAACCACATCTGCTGGAAGTTTGTTCCAAGGATCTACTACTCTTTCAGTAAAATAATATTTTCTCATGTTGCTTTTGATCTTTCCCCCAACTAACTTCAGATTGTGTCCCCTTGTTCTTGTGTATACTTTCCTATTAAAAACACTTCCCTCCTGAACCTTATTTAACCCTTTAACATATTTAAATGTTTCGATCATGTCCCCCCTTTTCCTTCTGTCCTCCAGACTATACAGATTGAGTTCATGAAGTCTTTCCTGATACATTTTATGCTTAAGACCTTCCACCATTCTTGTAGACCGTCTTTGGACCCGTTCAATTTTGTCAATTTTGTCAGTAATGATTATCATAAGTCAATCGTTGCCTTCAAATTTATTTATTTAGTTATTTATTTATTTGCTGTTTGTTTGTCAAACATGTACAAGACAGTAGGTATTGGTATAAACATTAACCTGCTGCAGTTTAGTTGGTTGGTGGTTTCTTTTTTTGTGAAAACTGATGTAAAATAGGCATTGAGCAGCTGTGCTTTATCTCTGCTGTCTAAGATTTCTTTACCATCTTCACTTTTTAGTGTAGTGAACGTTTCCTTGGTTTTCTTCTTGTTGTTTATGTGCTTTTTGTTGTTATCATTGACTTTCATTGCAAGGTATTGTCTGTGTTGAGCCTTTGCTGTTCTTATATT
The DNA here is from genome assembly GCF_031021105.1 of Erythrolamprus reginae. Taxonomy (NCBI): domain Eukaryota; kingdom Metazoa; phylum Chordata; class Lepidosauria; order Squamata; family Dipsadidae; genus Erythrolamprus; species Erythrolamprus reginae. The sequence goes on along the minus strand of NC_091952.1, from coordinate 8,918,465 downwards.
TTTGTTTACAGATTCTGGCTGTTTGTTGAAATTCTGCCTTGGTTATTTATTATTTATTTATTTTATTTATTAATCAGATTTGTATGCCGCCCCTCTCAGCAGACTCGGGGCGGCTCACAGCAATAATAATACAATGTAAACAAATCCAATATTTAACTTTAAGTTAATTTAAAACCCCAATTTAAAAACCAATCATACATACTAACATACCATGCATAAATTTTATAAGCCTAGGGGGAGGGAAAGTCTCAATTCCCCCATGCCTGATGACAGAGGTGGGTTTTAAGGAACTTACTAAAGGCAAGCTATGTGAAAGTTATGTGTCCTTCTTTCCATTTTTTTGTATTTGCCTTTTTTTCCCCCATTTAGGTTGTCTGTGAGGTCTTTGTTTAGCCATACTGGTTTCTTTTTAGTTTTCCTGTTTTTCTTTTTCGTAGGGATTGTGTTATTTTGGGGATCTTTGGTTGTATTTTTAGGGCCTCCCAAGCTTTCTGTGTGGATTTATCCGTTAGGACTTCCTTCCTGGGGAACTTTCCCAGGTTGTCTCTGAGTTTATTGAAGTCTGCTTTTCTGAGGTTTGGGACTTTAGTGATGTCCAGCAGTTAGTGCTTGCATTATATTGAATTTTAGGATGATGTGGTCACTCTCTCCCAATGCCCCTTCTATTTCAATTCCCTCTATCATTTCTTCCCTGTTTAGAAGTATTAGGTCTAGTATTGCAGTCCCTCTAGTTCCTGCTTCTACGTTTTGGGCTACGAAGTTATCTACAAGGCTGGTTAAGAATCTATTTGACTTTTTGCTTGGTTATTGTTTTGCCGGCATGTCCCAACCGCCTGTAATTACAGGGTAATTAGTCCAGAAAGACACACACCACACAATAGAAGAAAAACCAAAAGTCTTTATCAACAGAAAAGCAGAAAAAAACTCCCTTTTTAAATGTTAAAGGGATTTTCTGGTACACACAAAGCACAGGTTAAATGCAATCCAATTTCTCACCCAGTACCTGGGAAATTGAGTCCAAATTCCAAAGTCCAGAAAGTCCACAGTCTTGAACAGGGAAACAGCAAAACCACGATCTTGACGAACTATGAATCAGATAAACTTCCACAAGGCTAAATCAGCACGCTGTTCTTTTTATCTATAGCACTAATTACAGCAGCCCCACCCAACCACAGGTGGCCTCACTTATCTCCTGTAATAATCCTTCAGTTGTTCTCTCCTATGCATCACTCTATGCACGCGTGGGTCTGTCATAGGTTCTTGTTCAGAATCCAGGGATGATAACGAAGATTGATCTCCTCCTGGGCTGTCTGCCAAACTCCTCCCTTCCCTGCTACTCACACTTCCTTCGTCAGAGGAGCCTTCATCGGGAGATTCTATTGGGAGCAAAACAGGCCTGTGGCATATAGATGTTTCCCCCACATACACCTCCACATTCCTAGGGGCAGGAGCTGGGCCAGAGCCAACCACAACAGGTTATTCTCTCTTTTTTTCATTCTTAGCGACCCTTCCATGGAACCCTCCTCTCACAATGAAAACAGCTTTCACGCCGTCCCTTCCCCTCCCAATTTGGGGGTGGGCGTGTGTCTTTTTCCAAAATAGGAAAAGGTTACCGGGTTGAATTAATCTCTTTCTCCTGATCATCTCCAGTTTCCAGCATCCTCTTGCAATGAAAACAGCCAAGTTCAAGGCACTGAAGTCTCTGCTCGTTCAACCCAGGCTAGAGAGGCTTTGGAGTCCCACGGCCGGCTGCCTTGCCTGCCGGTTGCCGATCACGATGCTGTGCATTCAGAACGACTTCCTCCTTTCCTTACCCTGGCTCCTAAGTGTTCTGCCGTCTACCCCTTGGCATCAAATTCGTGCCCAGTTTAAAAAAAATCCATACACTCCGCGTGGAACACTGAAGGTGCACAGGGCTGCCCTGCACTTCACCTTACGAACTTTTCTACTTACGAACCTCATCACGAAATGAATTAAGTTCATAAGACGAGGTATCACTGCATTTATTTATTTGATTTTCATTTCCTTTAAAACTAAAGATTGCCTTGGCGAATAAAGCAATTTTAAAAAAATATAATTTTAAATGTTTCTTGTTAAAAATTTAAATCCTCATCAATTTCCGGTCACAATTCAAAGTGTTGGTTATGACCTTTAAAGCCCTTCATGGCATCGGACCAGAATATCTCCGAGACCGCCTTCTGCCGCACGAATCCCAGCGACCGATTAGGTCCCATAGAGTGGGCCTTCTCCGGGTCCCGTCAACTAAACAATGTCGGTTGGCGGGCCCCAGGGGAAGAGCCTTCTCTGTGGTGGCCCCGGCTCTCTGGAACCAACTCCCCCCGGAGATTAGAACTGCCCCTACTCTCCCTGCCTTCCGTAAAGTTCTTAAAACCCACCTTTGTCGTCAGGCATGGGGGAACTGAAACACCTCCCCCGGCCACGTACAATTTATGTATGGTATGTTTGTGTGTGTGCTTGTTAATATAGTGGGGTTCTTTTTAAAACTATTTTAAATACTTAAATTTATTGAATCTATTTGGATTTCTACGAATGTTTATATTTTTGTTGTGAGCCGCCCCGAGTTCGCGGAGAGGGGTGGCATACAAATCTAAATAATAAATAAATAAATAAATAAATTTTGGTGCTTACATTTATTTGTTTGTTTGTTTATTTGTTTATTTGTTTATTTGTTTATTTGTTTATTTGTTTATTTGTTTATTTGTTTATTTGTTTATTTGTTTATTTGTTTATTTGTTTATTTGTTTATTTGTTTATTTGTTTATTTGTTTATTTGTTTATTTGTTTATTTGTTTATTTATTGTTAGAGTTGGAAGGGACCATGCGGGTCATCAAGTCCAACCCCTTCCTTAGCAGGAGCCCTATAGCATCCCAGCCAAATGGCAGTCCAATTTCCTCTTAAAAATGTCTAGACTATTGGAGTTCACAACGTCCGCTGGTAGGTTGTTCCACTGGTTGATCGTTCTGACCGTCAGGAAGTTCTTCCTTATTTCCAGGTTGAATCTCTCCTTGGTCAGCTTCCAGCCGTTGTTCCTCGTCCGGCCCTCCGGTGCCCTGAAGAATAAAGTGATCCCCTCCTCTCTGTGGCAACCCCTCGTATACCTGTAGACTGCTATCATGTCCGCTCTGGCCCTCCTTTTCTCTAGGCTATCCATGCCCAGTTCCCGCAGTCTCTCTTTGTAAGTCTTGGTTTCTAGACCCCTGATCATTTTGGTAGCTCTTTTCTGCACCTTCTCCAGAGTTTCAATGTCTCTTTTGAAGTGTGGTGACCAGAACTGAATACAGTACTCCAGGTGTGGTCTGACCAGGGCGTAGTAGAGTGGCATTAAGACTTCCCTGGTCTTGGAGTGTATTCCCCTGTTGATGCAGCTTAGGATTGTGTTGGCTTTTTTAGCTGCTGCTACACATTGTTGGCTCATGTTTAGTTGATTGTCCACCAAGACTCCGAGGTCTCTTTCGTAGTCGCTACTGCTAAGAGGGGTTTCTCCCAGGTTGTATGTGTGTCCAGGGTTTTTTCTGCCTAGGTGAAGGACTTTGCTCTTGTCGATGTTAAACATCATTTTGTTGGTGTGGGCCCACTGTGTTAGTCTGTGTTAGTTTTCTCTAGGCATTCGCTTCTTTTCATAACCATCACATATTTTGAAACAATTAAAACTGAGGCAAAGGTTATGATCCAGGCTGATGCAAGGAAAACTGGGGAATAAAGGCTTTAGAATTATTTCCAAACTCTCTCTCTTTTCCTTTTGCCTGGCCCATTTACACAACAAAGGATAGCGAGTTTTGACAGATGGCTAAGCCTCAATTCCTACCGTACAGGTATGAAGAATTGCAGCCGTCTATCAAAACGTCCTTTGTTTTGTTAAGGCAAGCAAAGAGAAAGTGAGTTTAAATGATTAAACCTTATTCCCATAGGCAGCAACGATGCATTCACAGTAGCTATTTTAAACTTACTGGCTTACACAAGGGAAGTAGAACAAGAAAAGGCCAAACTTGCATTCCTGTAAACAAACAGCAATGACCTTGAACAGGAATGTAGAAGCTGGTAGCAAAATATGAATTAATTCTGGGGGGGAAACCAAAAAGGACAAGCGGTAAATTTAAAATTTCACTGTCTTGAACTCTGTTTGGTTCAAGAAGGAGAGAGGAGAATTGTTATAAATCTTTCAAAAGTATGTTATTAATAACTATTTTCATAAAGGAGAATTGCAGTGTTTCTAATGGTCCCTGTTTTCTAATTTAGCCTACCTCTTAAAACCCTCACTGGAATTGCCTTTCTTCTTATATCAGTGTTTCCCAACCTTAGTCTTTTAAAGATGGGAACCTAGTTATTTGAGGGACCATCTCTTGTTGGTCACATCTACCTGACCTATTAGAGCGAGGAGGCAGGGAATGTAGCTGGTCCCATCTCCGAGGGAGATACACTGGGTGGGACCCAGAAGAAGGGCCTTCTCCGTGGTGACTCCCTCTCTCCGAAACATCATTTCCAATAGAGATAACAAAGGACCTCACACTAGCACTCTTTAGGGAGGCACTGAAGACCTGATTCTGCCAACTGGCCTGAGGAAGCCAGAGTGGGATGGAGCCCATTAAACGGCATGCATTCATTCATTCATTCATTCATTCATTCATTCATTCATTCATTCATTCATTCATTCATTTGATTTGATTTGTATGCCGTCCCTCTCCGAAGACTGATGATGATGATGATGATGATGATGATGATGATGATGATGATGATTATTATTATTATTATTATTATTATTATTATTATTATTTAGATTTGTATGCCGCCCCTCTCCGTAGACTCTTATGATCTGCTGTTGCCGAAGCGAGGGGTGGGACGTGGGGATGATTTTGTTATATTGTACTATATTAATTTTTTTGAATTCTTTTTGTTAGTTTTTTATTGTTTTAAAGGTGGTTTTATATTCTGTAAGCAGCCTTGAGTCACCATGGGTGAACCGGCGGCAATATAAATTCAATCAATCAATCAATCAAAAAACATAAATAAATATAAGTCAGTAAGTAGGTAAGATGTCTGGACTTCAAGATGTCTGGACTTCAATTCCCAGAATGCCACATTCTGAGAATTGTATTCTGGGAGTTGGTCCACAGATCTTAAAATGGTGGAAGATTGGAAAACATTGTCTTATATACCAAAGTGAATCAAAGGATGTTTCTTCCGATCCCAGATTTAATTCATATTTTTCTACTTTTCCTTTCCATGGTCATCTCTGTGGTTCTCTAAAATTCCCCTTCGCTGGGATTTACAACTCGTTTTCAAGAACTCCAATATAGAACCATAAATATCACATTTCACATGTTTATTTTTCCAGGAGTCAAATCTCAGCCATTACTAACCTGAAAGTTAATCCTGATTTGCTCTTCAGATTTCTCAGGAGCTCAAGCTGATTCAAAGGTGGAATGAGCCTAAATGGGAAGAAATCCAAAATCAATTTCAGGCAAAAGAAAAAAGAAAGAAAGAGAGAGAGAGAGAAAAAACACAGGAACCATGTCATGGAAACTTTTTCCTTCCCTTAGGATTGTGCGTCTGTACCATATATTGCAAATACAGAAGAACGGGAGGTAAATTAGGAATTTTCAATCTCTAGATGTCCTTCCAAAGCAGGATGAGGAGATAAAACTAGCAGGAGAAAGGAGGGAGGTGTCTCATTATGGATGACATATTGGAAAAACTAAAGGAATTAGCAGAGATGGATAAATTGACTGCCTTAATCAAAGAACACATCTAATTTTGCTTCTGCTTAGAAACCACTTCTGAACTTTGTGCTTGGAATGGGAAAAAAATTAAACGCTGGTTTTGGATTTTAATGATTTGATTCAGTTTTATTGTTAAAGAAATGACTAGTATACAGTATATTATTACATATACTCTATATATCTAATATATACAGTGGTACCTCTATCTAAGAACACCTCTACTTATTAACTTTTCTAGATAAGAACCAGGTGTTCAAGATTTTTTTGCCTCTTCTCAAGAACCATTTTCCACTTACAAACCCGAGCCTCCGAAACTGTAACTGGAAAAGGCAGGGAAAAGCCTCCGTGGGGGCTCCTCTAGGAATCTTCTGGGAGAAAACAGGGCTGGAAAAGGTGGGGAGAAGTCTCCATGGGGCCTCTCTAGAAATATCCTGAGAGGAAACAGGGCTGGAAAAGGCAGGAGAAGCCTCCATGGGGCCTCTCTAGGAATCTCTTGGGAGGAAATAGGGCCGGAAAAGGCAGGGAGAAGCCTCCATGGGGCCTCTCTAGGAATCTCTTGGGAGGAAATAGGGCCAGAAAAGGCGGGGAGAAGCCTCCATGGGGCCTCTCTACGAATATCCTGGGAGGAAACAGGGCTGGAAAAGGCGGGGAGAAACCTCCATGGGGCCTCTCTAGGAATCTCTTGGGTGGAAATAGGGCCGGAAAAGGCAGGGAGAAGCCTCCGTGGGGCCTCTCTAGGAATATCCTGGGAGGAAACAGGGCCTCCACCCTCCCTGTGGTTTCCCCAATCGCACGCATCATTTGCTTTTACACTGATTCCTACACGAAAAATTGCTTCTTCTTAAAAACTTTTCTACCTAAGAACCTGGTCACAGAGCGAATTAAGTTCATAAGTAGAGGTACCACTGTAGTTGATTACAACAGCTATTCATGTGTTGGTAATGCAGATCTAGCATCCGATCTTCAGATTTTAGACCTTCCCATTTAATAGACAATAACTTTTTCATGGTCCACTGCTTTCTCAGAATGTCCCTCTACATCCTCACAAAATCACTGAAATCTCTCTTGTGCACACGTCCCAACATGTTTTTGCTTCTGCGCATGTACAGGAAGTAAAATCTTGGGAGGGGACGTGCACGCACCCGCTCCAGAGACCCAAAGCTGCGCACACAGCTCTTACTACCAATGTGGCATCCTTTACTGTAGCAAACCACTACTGAATGTGAACATCATTCGCTGACAATGATTTGTTCCTTACCTTGAAATCCATCAACAAGACCAAATGACTAATTTGAATGCACTTCTCAAAAACTAATCAACGAATTACCCCCTCCCCCAAAACATTTGTCTTGAATAAATTAGTCTTGATAATACTAGTTTGTTGCAAAAAAGCATTGTGACACATATATTACCCACATCTTCATTATCACACAACCTTAAAGAGAATTCATATAACTTTCTTCACTTTGTCTCCAGACTTCTTTCCCGTTCCTTCCAGAAGATGAGGTTTTGATAAATGTACCATACTTTTAAATAAAATAACGGGGCGCAAAGAATCATACCATTGCCAGAATAAAGCACAGTACATGCAGCTGAATATGAAAATTTTAAGAAATTTCACCCGGTCTGTAGGCTTTATTTGAGGTCTCAAACATGGAGATATTTTTTTCTTTGCTACTATTATGATAATCTGACTTTTTTTGATAGCTAAGGCTACAAGGTCTGGGCTGCAAACCCTCAAATGGCCACTAGATGGGGACAATGAGACACCACAGATGTAGTCCTTTACTGCCACCTAATGATAGCCTGTAATTTGTGCAGTCCAGATCCAGAAACCTTAATTAAAGTATATAAAACAAAAGTGCTCACTCCTTGTAGTGCAGTGCTTCTCAATTATTTTCTGTTATGCCCCCCATTAGGAAGAAGTAACCACTTTGCGCCCCCCCCCCCAAAAAAATTTCTGCTGGGATAATTGTTTACAATATTTGGCATATTTTCACTGAAAAAAATCAAGTGATTGAGGTGTAATGTGTTTAAGTGATGCCTTAATTTATTGGGCTTCCTGCTTCCAACATTTTTAGACAAAGTAAACATACCGGTCTTTCCTTGTCTCCCACCGTAGTCACCGTAAAGCCAAGCACTACATAAGCTTAGTCCTATTTCCTCATCTTAGCTTTCAGGAGACTTACGTTTGTCCCATTATCTCCGTCTCTCTCCTCCTCTCTTTTCATCCCCCATTAAATATTTTTCCATGGTGTCTCTTAAGGGTTTGTTATCTGCACTTCATATCTCCTGCTCTGTGCTGTGTGCTATTGTTTGGTGCAAAAAAACCCTACTCCATGTGGCAAAGAAAAGCATGTTCCCTGGGGTCACATGCCCCCCCGGCACTGCTCCGTGAACCCCCCCCCCCAGGGGGGCCCACCCCACTATTTGAGAAGCATTGCTGTAGCGAAAGACACACTGTGAGTTGTTACTGGAAGCACACACAACAATCAGGCAAAGTCAACATCGCTGGTCATGCCTCAAAGCAGTCCGTGATAAAAGTAGCACAATGTGTCACCAACAAGATACACTCTCACAAGTACACACATGCACACACCACAAAAATATATTGGGTATCAGTTGTGAGGAAGCCATTGTAAAAGAAAAAGTGAGAGCGAAGAAGGTCAGCAAAGGTCAAAGAAAGAGGTTTAGGTCAGGGGTAGGCAAAGTTGGCTCTTCTATGACATGTGGACTTCAACTCCCAGAATTCCCGAGATAGCATGATTGGTTCAGGAATTCTGGGAGTTGAAGTCCACAAGTGATAGAAAGAGCCAACTTTGCCTAACCCTGTGTTGAGTCATTTGTCCAAAGCTGGGGGGGAAAACCTGTATCTTTCTCTGCAGGCAGTCCTCAACTTAAGACCACAATTGAGCCCCAAAATTTCCCTTGCAAGACAGTCAAATGAGTTTTCCTTTGTTTTTACAACCTTTCTTGCCACCCTTAGGGGAATCACTGCCGTTATTCAGTTAGTAACATAGCCGTTAAGTAAACCTGGCTGCCCACTTAACATGTCAGAAGGTCGCCAAAAGTGATCAAGTGATCCTGGAATATTGCAACTGTCATAAATACATTTGTCAAGTGTCCAAGCCAGTTGCCAAGTGTCCAAATTTTGATCACGTGACCAGGGAGTGCCTCCAACAATCTTACGTTTGGAAAAGTTTCACAAGCAGTGGTGGGATTCAGTTGGTTTGCACCGGTTTGGGCGAACCGGTTATTACTAAATTTAAATTACCCACCCACCAGTAGTGGGCTGCTGCATGGGCCGTCCCGGTAGGAAAAATGGAGATGCGCACGCATCTTCACAGCGCCGACACGTATATGCATGCATGATATTCGACTTCTGCACATGCACAGGAAGAGAACTCTCACACAAGGACGCTCGCACTTGTGAGATTTCCCCAATTTTTGGCTTTTTTTGGTTCTGCTTATGCCTGGAAGCAAAGAAAAACCAGTGAAATCTCATGCACGTGAGCGTCCTTGCATGAGATTTCGCTTCCTGTGCATGCGCAGAAGCCGAATGTCGCACTAGCATGTATATGCATGCCGCACACATACACACCAGTCATTGGGAGCTTACTGGGAGTGCTGGTGATGGGGAGCTTTTCACTTCCACCCACACAGTGGTGGGCCCCAGCCTAAATGGGGGGGAATGCGGTTCCGGTGGTGGCCATGTAGCGCATAGACTGCCTCTGATAGTGATGCCGGGCATGTACACATGTGCACGCGCCACCGGCACTTTCCCGGACCTACACCTGCCCTGCCCTGCCACTAGGGCGGCCTTTCCCTGCCGTTCGCCCCTCGCCCGCCTTTTACGCTGGCTCCCCAATGGAAATGGGCAAACAAGTAAGTGCCAACTCGCCGTTGCCCACCACCATTTCCCCCTCCCCACTGTCCACTTGCCACCATTCGCCTCGCTCACCTGTCGCTCGCCTCTCACACTGGCTCCCCACACTGCCCTGCTGCCGCCATTCGTCCCAATAGTGAGAGGCGAGCGAGGCCAAAGGCAGCAAGTGGGCAGTGAGGGGGCAAACGGCGGCAGGCAGTGGCGAGCGGGCACTTACTTGTTTGCCCATTTCTGGGTTTTTTGCTTCTGCGTATGCACAGAAGAGAAAAAAATTCAGAAATTGCACTTGCACATGCACGCACAAAGGGGGGGAAGCACGGGCGCGCTCCGGGCCCGTTCCAGTAGGGCTGAGAATGGTAGCCCGTTCCTGTACCCACCCCACTATCAAAGTGGATCCTGGGCGTTGCACTGCAATGGAGAAACTGGCAAAGGAGTGACCGGGGGAAGGAGAAGGCCGTTTCTCTCTTCTCCCTGCTCCTCCTCCTTCCCTCACACCGGCCACCCCATTGCTCACTTCTCTACTGAAGCACAGCACTCAGGATCCACTTTGATAGCAGGAGACCGCTCTGAGTCCTCGGAGAGGGGCGGCATACAAATCTAATAAATTATTATTATTATTATTATTATTATTATTATTATTATTATTATTATTAATTTAATAACCGGTTCTTCCAGGGTCAGGTTGCCCGTCGCGGGAGGCTCCTCCCACATGTACAATGGAGCTGGAGGACAGAGATGGACTGTTGGAGTGGTAACTTCTTAATCTGTGAGTCAGAGGATGAGGTCAAAAAAGTCAAGATGGCTTCCCCAATGTCATGATTGAAGCTTCCATCTTGATTTTTTTTTTTTAACCATATCCTTCAGATACTTCTGTAGTACAATGCCTAGCAACACAATTTGAAATGCATGTAAAAGAATACACAATCCCGGCTTTGAAGTTCTGCACGAGGTGATTTCTGCCTTAATTTGTAGAGAAGGTGTGTCATTTAGGAAATTTATTTATTTATTTATTGGATTTGTATGCCGCCCCTCTCCGTAGACTCGGGGCGGCATAAAAATCCAAAATCCCGTTTTGCACACAATAAAGAAAAGTTGAGGGAGTTTCATTCCAAAAGAGACTGGAAAAAACAACAACAACACACAACGAGAGCCACAACTTGACACATACAAACACCCATTCACATGCACTGCATACCTGGAGGCACCATAGGTTTGTGGCTGTGAGCTTTCAAGTATTTTCAAAAAAGGAAAGGGAAAAAGAATAAAAAATATTTTGAAATGAAATAGGACGGTGGGGAGGAGAGACAGAACAAGGAAAATTAGCATGGAGGCCAAGTAGATCCCATTGAGTAGACAAAGTCCACAGATGATTCAGACTGTGAGTGTCAACATGCCTTAGAGATTTGACAGACAGGTTATAAATATTTTGAATAAATTGATCAAGTGCAATTCTTGGCTCCAAAAACTAAACCATAATTGATGACTTCTTCAGAATCGTAACGCTGCTCAACACAAAAAAAGCATCAGCAAAGGTAATATGTCTGTTTTATGGCGTCTGATGTTCTGATTCCAAAAATATGCTTAGTTTTGCTCTATCACATAAAGTTTCTGATATAGAAGCATTTTTGTTATTACATTCTTTCTACATTTTCAATGCATGGGGTAATTACAGTTTTCTTAATGTCGCCAGTATGTGAGGACCAGTTGTAAATCACTTGTTTCAGTGCTATTGTAACGTCAAAAAAGTTGTAAGTCAAGGACAAGGTATACGTAGGGCACAGTTCAAGCTTTTTATTTTATTTAACACCTGTTTAACAGGGAATGCCCTAGCCCCATGATGGCGGACCTATGACAAGTATGCTACAAGTGGAATGCAGAGGGCACACAAAGGCATTGCCCTGTGTCAGCTCCAGTGTGATGGCCAGCTGATTTTCGGCCTTCCGGAGGGTGGGGGAGGCTGCTTTCACCCACCCCAGGCTTCAGGAAAGCTTCGGGAGCCAGTGGATGGTGAAAAACAGACCCAACAGGCCTACCAGAAGTTTGATTCCGAACTTCCAGTAGGCCCGGGAGGGTGAAAAACAGACCCAACAGGCCTTCCAGAAGTTTGATTCCGAACTTCCAGTAGGCCCGGGAGGGTGAAAAACAGACCCAACAGGCCTACCAGAAGTTTGATTCCGAACTTCCAGTAGGCCCGGGAGGGTGAAAAACAGACCCAACAGGCCTACTAGAAGTTTGATGCTCAACTTCCGGTAGGCCTGGGAGGGTGAAAAACAGACCCAACAGGCCTACTAGAAGTTTAATGCCGAACTTCCGGTAGGCCCGGGAAGGTGAAAAACAGACTCAACAGGCCTACTAGAAGTTTGATGCCGAAAGTCCGGTAGGCCCAGGAGGGTGAAAAACAAACCCAACAGGCCTACCAGAATTTTGATTCCGAACTTCCGGTAGGCCCGGGAGGGTGAAAAACAGACCCAACAGGCCTACTAGAAGTTTGATTCCCAACTTCTGTTAGGTCCGGGAGGGTGAAAAACAGACCCAACAGGCCTACTAGAAGTTTGATTCCGAATTTCCGGTAGGCCCAGGAGGGTGAAAAACGGGCCTACTAGAAGTCCAAGGCTTCAGTGAGGCCTGTGTGTATGCGCAGATGGCAGTAACTTGGGGGATTGTGGTTCTTGCATGAAGGAGGGCATTGCATTATGGGTATGCGCGCTATCACTGCCCTTAACCCTCAATGTCCTATTCAGCTTTTCGGAAAAAATGTGTTTGATTTTTTTTCCCTCAGTATCTTCCTCCTGCTCTTTTCCTATCTATCTGTCAGTGAGACAGGGCTAAACTTGTTTTATTCCAGGAATAAGCCATGTAAAATAGCTGAGGCCTAGTTACTATGAGAGGGTGTGGAGAATTTACACTAATGACTTCAAATCCACCACATCTTTCCTTCCCTGAGAAGACTTGGTGTTCTCATTCCACCCACAATCTATATGCTGATGACAAATATATTCTCACTTTCCTTGCTCTTTTATTCAGATAAATTTACCGCCTTAAGCTGCTGGCCTCTTTGGGCTTCCAAGTCCCGCTATCCCCCACCTCAAATCAGTCACAAAATCCATCCAGGAATGCCACCTGGCCAACACATCCTCTACATTCATCTCCGATTTTAGAAACTTCTGACAACAGGACTGTAAAAATGCAAGCCAAGCAAACCAACCTTCAATTAGCCTTCCATCCTTCCGAGGTGGGTAAACTGAGGACCCAGATTGTGGGGGCAATATGCTGGCTGTTTAAAAAATGTACGTATTGCTAACATGTTGTAAGCCGCCCTGAGTCTAAGGAGAAGGGCGGCATAAAAAATAAAATAAATAAAATAAACATTTACTTCCAGTGTTGGAGCATTCACAACTTCTAGAGGCAAGTTGTTCCACTGACTAATTGTTCTAACTATCAAGAAATTTCTTCTTAGTTGTAAGTTGCTTCTCTCCTTGTTTAGTTTCCACCCATTGCTTCTTGTTTTACCCTCAGGTGCTTTGGAGAATAGTTTGACTCCCTCTTCTTTGTGGCAACCCCTGAGAGATTGGAACACTGCTATCATGTCTCCCCTGGTCCTTCTTTTCATTAAACTAGACATACCCAGTTCCTGCAACCATTCTTCATATGTTTTAGCCTCCAGTTCCCCTAATCATCTTTGTCACTCTTCTCTGCACTTTTTCTAGAGTCTCAACATGCTTTCTGCATCATGGTGACCAAAATTATGTCCCTCCGTCTTAATTTTGTTGTGTTTGGGCCTGGGCCAGCCGTTGCTCCCACAGATGGGAGAGATGCGGCACAAAGTGAGTGCGAAAGCCTGGCTGACAGCCAGGAAGACATGGCAGACAGCCAGGAGGATGAGGCCACTGGTTCGCAGGACTCTGCAGACAGCCCAGGGGATTTGGCATGCAGTCACTCAGACAGTCTTTCGTCCTTGGATTCCTCTGCAGACCAATTCATAGACATGCGTAGCCGAAGAGCTATGCAAAGGAGGGATCAATTGAAGGATTATTACAGGTCATCAGAGTAGCACCTGGGTTGGGTGTGGTTCCCTTAATGAGGGCTAAAGATATAAAAGGGAACAGAGGCACAAGGCAAACTGTGGCTGTTTATCTGTGTTATTTTGTGGTTCCTGCTCTGAAGTTTCTGTTCCGTGCCTTTGGATTTTCAACCCAGCTTTTTCAGGCACGTGAGAGGTGAAACCTCTGGGACTTGCTGTTTGCTCCAAAGATTCAAAAGGACTCCTGAAACGTCTCTGCTCATTCCAGGTTGTCTTTGTTTGCTTTTTCCTGTGTTTTGTATGCGGCTGAAGTAAGCCTTGCACTATCATTGTTTTTGGACTGTTTTGAGTAACCCTTTTTTGTTTATTTAATACAAGTTTGCTGATTAGCAGAGCACGTGTGTGTTTGATTTCTTTTCCTTGGATTGTTACTCATTGCCTGAGCCAGTCAGGCAGAACAAGAATGGTGGTTATGATTGGGTTTACACCCCATCTTTCTGCTTTTTGGAGGGTGACTCACAGTACCTCACAGTATGTTAACCATTTATTTCTCATCTATAACATGCTTTTGTTGTATTCGTTTTTTTATTTTTACATTTTAATAAAATAATAATTCCCCCCCCCCAAAAAAAGGAGGATTTTTCTCTTTAGTGATTAAAGGTAATTAACCTGAGAGCTGTTCTGCAAAGACAGCTTTGCTCTCTGCAAATACTGGGGCCAGAAACTTTAAAAAAATATTCCCAGTTTCCTTGGATAGAACACAGAGGCAGATTGTAATAACTGCATATATTATGGAGATTTTATTTACCTTAAAGGCACGGCTCCTTAACAGTTCCGCGGTGACTTATTAAAGGAAGCTGCAAAATGGCTTCATGTGTATCCTAAGTGGATTTGCTTGGTAATAGTTAAAAACACCGCCTGTGATTTCTAAAAAAAAAAGCTCTCCAGGGGTTGACAGACATTAATTAATCTTCTCCCTGCTCACATTAAGCTTTATTAAAGCTAATTACAAGGAGGAAAACCAAGTCCATAAAATCTGGCTGGTGTGGAAATAATGGCACAATGGGGATGTTTCCGGAGATAACCTCTGCTGGAGCTTCCCCCTGCCCTGCAGGTAGTCCTCTACTTACAACGGTTCGTTTAGTGACTGTTCGAAGTTACAAGGGTACTGAAAAATATGACTCATGACCATTTTTCAGAGTTATGACCTTTGCAGCACCACGTGATCAAAATTCATATGTTTGGAAGCTACTGTATTTTTCAGTGTGTAAGACGCACATTTTCCCTCCCTAAAAGAGGCTGGTAATTGTTCTGGTTTCTGGTAGAACTTAGAAACATAGAAACATAGAAGACTGACGGCAAAAAAAGACCTCATGGCCCATCTAGTCTGCCCTTATACTA
The DNA here is from genome assembly GCF_031021105.1 of Erythrolamprus reginae. Lineage (NCBI taxonomy): Eukaryota > Metazoa > Chordata > Lepidosauria > Squamata > Dipsadidae > Erythrolamprus > Erythrolamprus reginae. Next base: position 8,903,418 of record NC_091952.1, on the reverse strand, counting down.
TTTCCTGTATTTTATCTTAGGATGGATCTATGTTTATCCCAGGCATGTTTCAATTCAGTTACTGTGGATTTACCAACCACGTCTGCTGGAATTTTGTTCCAAGCATCGACTACTCTTTCAGTAAAATAATATTTTCTCACTTTGCTTCTGATCTTTCCCCCAACTAACCTCAGATTGTGCCCCCTTGTTCTTGTGTTCACTTTCCTATTAAAAACACTTCCCTCCTGAACCTTATTTAACCCTTTAACATATTTAAATGTTTTGATCATGTCCCCCCTTTACCTTCTGTCCTCCAGACTATACAGATTGAGTTCATTAAGTCTTTCTTGATACGTTTTATGCTTAAGACCTTCCACCATTCTTGTAGCCCGTCTTTGGACCCGTTCAATTTTGTCAATAACTTTTTGTAGGTGAGGTCTCCGGAACTGAACACAGTATTCCAAATGTGGTCTCACCAGCGCTCTATATAGCGGGATCACAATCCCCCTCTTCCTGCTTGTTATACCTCTAGCTATGCAGCCAAGCATCCTACTTGCTTTTCCTACCGCCTGACCACACTGCTCACACATTTTGAGACTGTCAGAAATCACTACCCCTAAATCCTTCTCTTCTGAAGTTTTTGCTAACACAGAACAGCCAATGCAATACTCAGATTGAGGATTCCTTTTCCCCAAGTGCATTATTTTACATTTGGAAACATTAAACTGCAGTTTCCATTGCTTTGACCATTTATCTAGTAAAGCTAAATCATTTACCATATTACAGACCCCTCCAGGAATATCAACCCTATTGCACACTTTAGAGTCATCGGCAAATAGGCAAACCTTCCCTACCAAACCTTCCCCTATGTCACTCACAAACATATTAAAAAGAATAGGACCCAGAACAGACCCTTGTGGCACACCGCTTGTAACCTGTCTCTGCTCAGAATACTTGCCATTAACAATAACTCTTTGATGTCTACGCTTCAGCCAGCTTGAAATCCACTGAACTATCCAGGGATTAAGTCCAATCTTCACTGATTTATCTATCAGCTCTTTATGTGGAACCGTATCAAAGGCTTTGGTGAAGTCCAGATAGGCAATATCCACGGCACCACCTTGATCCAACACCTTTGTGACATAGTCAGAGAAATCAATGAGATTAGTCTGACATGATTTGCCTTCAGTAAAGCCATGCTGATTTGGGTCCAATAAGTTATTGTTTTTTAGGTGCTGATTTATCCTCTTTTTGAGTAGAGTCTCCATCATTTTAACTATAACTGATGTCAAGCTAACTGGCCTATAGTTACCAGCTTCTTCTCTACTGCCCTTCTTGTGGATAGGCACAACACTGGCCATTCTCCAATCCTCAGGAACATCTCCTGTTAACAGGGATTGGTTAAACAAATCAGTCAGGGGGGTAGCAATGACAGATCTGAGTTATTTAAGAACTCTGGGGTGGATGCCATCCGGACCCATTGCCTTATTTATCTTTAATCGTTCAAGTTCTTCTAAGACATCGGCTTCTAAGATCACTGGAGCTGAATCTGTACATCTGGAAGCAATGCTATATCCCTCTATAGTATTATTTTGTAAGGTGTCTTTTGAGAAAACTGAACAGAAGTAGCTATTGAAATGGTCAGCGATCTCCTTATTCCCATCAATGCATGTATTATTCCTTGTACTAAGCTTCGTGATGCTGCAGTTTTTCTTCTTCCTATCACTAATATATCTGAAGAAGGTTTTACCCCCCTTCTTTACAGATTTGCCAATTTCTTCCTCTTTTGAGGCTTTAGCAGCATATATTATCTGTTTCGCCTCCTTCTGTCTCATTTTATACACCTCTCTATCAGCTATATTTCCATTAATATCTATTTATTATTTATTTATTTATTTATTTATCACATCCTGGACACTATTTCAACTCCTACTCTCAAAACGTCGCTACAGAGCACTGCACACCAAGACAACTAGACACAAGAACAGTTTGTTCCTGAACACCATTACTCTGCTAAACAAATAATTCCCTCAACACTGTCAGACTTTTTACTAAATCTGCACTTCTATTTCTACTAGTTTTTCTCATCATTCCTATCATCCTTTCTTCCCACTTAGGACTGTATGACTGTAACTTGTTCCTTGTATCCTAAGATTTTTATTAATATTGATTGTTTCTTCATTGCTTAGTTGACCCCTATGACAATCATTAAGTGTTGTACCATATGATTCTTGACAAATGTATCTTTTTCTTTTATGTACGCTGAGAGCATATGCACCAAGACAAATTCCTTGTGTGTCCAATCACACTTAGCCAATAAAAAATTCTATTCTATTTGAGTATTGCCCACAAGATCATATGCTGCAACGTCCTACCGGTCAATGACTACTTCAGCTTCAACCGCAACTACACAAGAGCACGCAACAGATTCAAACCTGACTGTAAAAAATATGATTTCAACAATCGAGTTATCGAAGCATGGAACTCATTACCGGACTCAATTGTGTCAACCCCTAACCCCCAACATTTCTCCCTTAGACTCTCCACAATTGACCTCTCCAGGTTCCTAAGAGGCCAGTAAGGGGCGTACATAAGTGCACTGGTGTGCCTTTCGTCCCCTGTCCAATTGTCTTTCCTTTCTCTCACTTATCATATATATTTTCTTACTTTCATATATCCTCTCCTCTAAGTTCACTTTACCCTTATATATATTACTACATGTCTATTTTTCTTCCTATGTATTTGTGTATTGGACAAATGAATAAATAAAAATAAATAAAACTATTCTATTCTATTTACACCCCGCTCATCTTGCTATCCAAAGTCTTCTTTATCACCAAGTGAAAGTAGCAAAGCCGCTCTGGAAATGCGGCATTTTCTCCCCGAAGTGAATTTGGTCACACAACAACTGTGTTACTGAAGACTTCTGAAGGAGATTAAAAATTTACCACCCCAATCAATTATTCAAAGGACGGAGACCGAGCAGTTCTGTAAAAATAGATCAAGGGGGTTTACTTCCTGCTAATTGTGCGCAATGTGATTGTATCAACGCTTCCACCCGGCATATCCAGGGTGTCAAAGGAAGCAAAAAAAAATAAGGGCAGGAAAAAGACAGCGCTCCATGATTATCTTATAAACCCTAAGTGAACCATGGTTCCCTGTGCTTCCTGAAACCTGCCACATCTGACTGGCTTCCACTGAACTGAATCATCTTGTATACATTCATCCAGAAGGACAGAAATAAAAATTTGAGCCTCGTCCAAGATTCCAGATCTGGTTTTGCATTCTTTTTAAAAAAAGGGAGACAAGATGATTTGGCTCTTATCGAAAAGAATCCTACGGTGCTTTAGGTGCAAAGACAGCCAGTTTGGTGTTAGTGGTTAAAGAACCAGGAGACTGTGAGTTCTAGTCCTGATGCGTGGCAGCCAATTGGGTGGCTTTGAGCCAATCACCAGGAGAAGATGGTGAATTCTAGTCCTAACTGAGGCGTGAATGCCAATTGGATGACTTTGGGCCAATCACTAACCAAGAAGATGGTGAATTCTAGTTCTGATTTAGGTAAGAATGCCAATTGGATGACTTTGGGCCAACACCAGGAGAAGATGGTGAGTTCTAGTTGAGCTTTACGCATGAATGCCAATTGGATCACTTTGGGCCATGCACTAGGAGAGTGTGAATTATAGTCCTGCCTTAGGAATAAAACCCGGTTAAGTGCCGACCACGTCTGCTAGAAGTTTGTTCCAAGGATCTACTACTCTTTCAGTGAAATAATATTTTCTCACGTTGCTTTTGATCTTTTCCCCAACTAACTTCAGATTGTGTCCCCTTGTTCTTGTGTTCACTTTCCTATTAAAAACACTTCCCTCCTGAACCTTATTTAGCCCTTTGACATATTTAAATGTTTCGATCATGTCCCCCCTGACTTAAAGGAGGAGGAGGAGGAAGAAGAAGATCAGGAGCCTTTGCCAGATGCCTGCTTTAGAAGACTAAGAAAAAGACAAGAATACTTGTATGGGAAAGGAAGTAGTCTGTAGTTTATGACTCTAGGGAATTGTTGACCACTCCCTATAGGTATTTAAGGATGGCGTATGGGTAATTCGGAGTGGAGTTTCAACGTTTTGCAATGGAGTTGGATGCTATTTGAGGTTTCAGCCAGGTTACACTAGCCAACTGTTATTTTCCTGCTAAAATCCTTTGAGTAAAAAGTGCCCCGTCTGCGGAGATGCTGGGAAGCTATAAAAGTAAGTCTGTGAAACTGGAGACTCCTTATCTCATGAAGGAATGCACATGTAGCTTTGATCTTTGGCAGCAGCCTAGCCATGGAACAATTATTTTTTAATGACTCTCACTGAGAAGCTGCCAAGTTGAAATCACATGCATGAATTTGGCTTTTATAAATGAGACTTTCTATATAAAAAAGACTGGTTTGAAATATCAGTGCGTTCTCAAGCTGCGTAGGCCCAGGATACAACACTAATTGAATCACCTGCTGTCCCTCTCTCAGATTCCAGTATGGTTGCCTTGCAAATTTAACAAGAAAAATTTCAGTGCACTCAACCCCTCGCACATAAGGAACAGAAGATATTGGATCATTGGTTTTATTTTTTTAAAGTTGGAATGTAGTAAATTTTTCACTCATTTGTTCTGATTAGATCAGATGTCTATGCTGTCTTTCATCCAGAGATCCAAGGCAGCCTTCAAATTTATCCCCCAAACCTGTTTTAGAAATATGAAATGGAGGGATTCACCACGGGATTTCCATAGAAGGATAGGGTTGGAAAAGACCAGTGAGGTCTTCTAGTCTGACCCTCCCCAGGCTTGTGATTGATCTGTGTTCCTCCAGGGCAGTGGTAGGCAAAGTTGGCTCTTCTATGACATGTGGACTTCAACTCCCAGAATTCCTGAGCTAGCATGATTGGCTGAGGAATTCTGGGAGTTGAAGTCCACAAGTCATAGAAGAGCCAATTTTGCCTACTCCTGCTCCAGGTAAACAGATTTTTCCCATAATAGCCATGGTATCACCTATTCTGTATCCTTTCACCTGTTTTTTACGACCTAAGGATGAAACTGCACACACTTAGACCAACATAACTACCATAAACCAATAAACCTCCCTTTTCCCATTTTCCCCACAACAACAACCCTGTGAGGTGGATTGCTCTGAGAGAAAGTGACTGGCCCCAAATCACCCAGTGAGCTTTTATGCCTATCTAAGGCAAGACTAGAAATCACAGTCTCCTGGTGATTGACTCAAACCTAGCCAAGGCTTTCATTACTAAGGCAAGACTAGAACTTACCATCTCCTCGTAATTGGCCCAAGGTGGAACTAGAAATTACCATCCCTTGATGATTGGTCCATAGTCACCTAATTGGCTTCCATGCCTAAGAGTGGACTAGAACTCACTTTCACCTGGTTTCTAAACCAGCACCTTAACCACTACATCAAAATGTTGTGTTATTGTTCATTTTATTTCATTGTTACTTCTTGGGAGATTCTAATGTTTTCTAAAAAAAAATCTATTTTTTTTCTAATTTTTTTTCTAATTTTTTCCCTAATTTCTCCTTTTTTTCTAAATTCTAATTTTCCTAATTTGGCCTCCCATCCAATACTAATCAGCCATGAATTTGCTTATATACAAACAGCCAGATTCTGCCCCTTTCTCACTCCACAAAAGAAATAATTTACGACTATTCGATATCACCAGCTCAATCAAGTACAGCCATTTTTATAGTCAGCTAAGTTTTATTAATGCAGTTGAGTCTTTTAACCTGATTTATATCTATGGTTGCTTTCTTTCCTTTCTTTCTTTCTTTCTTTCTTTCTTTCTTTCTCATTCTTCCTTTCTATTTTTCTCTCTTCCTCTTTCTTTCTTTCTTTCTCTTTCATTCTTTCTTTCTTTCTTTCTATTTTTCTCTCTTCCTCTTTCTTTCTTTCTTTCCTTCTTTCTTTCTTTCTTTCTTTCTCTTTCTTCCTTTCTATTTTTCTCTCTTCCTCTTTCTTTCTTTCTTTCCTTCTTTCCTTCTTTCTTTCTTTCTTTCTCTTTCTTCCTTCCTATTTTTCTCTCTTCCTTCCTTTCTTTCTTTCTTTTTTCCTTCTTTCTTTCTCTTTCTTCCTTTCTATTTTTCTCTCTTCCACTTTCTTTCTTTCCTTCTTTCTTTCTTTCTCTTTGTTCCTTTCTATTTCTCTCTCTTCCTCTTTCTTTCTTTCTTTCTCTTTCTTTTTTCTATTTTTCTCTCTTCCTCTTTCTTTCTTTCTTTCTTTCCTTCTTTCTTTCTTTCTTTCTTTCTCTTTCTTCCTTTCTATTTTTCTCTCTTCCTCTTTCTTTCTTTCTTTCTTTCTTTCTTTCTTTGTCTCTTTCTCTCCCTCTCAGAACAAGATGTGTCTTCCCAAAATTCCTCTTCAGCCCAATCCAGGGAATTCTGAGAATTGCATTACCAACAAACCTGGAAGACAAATACTAGAGAAGGCTGCTTCATTCTGCGATCAACGTTCTGCCTGGAGATTATTTTCACAAAGAATTGGCAACCGTGTTCTCCATATGCCCTGCTCCCCATTTAATTTCTTGTTCAAAACTGAAGTTATTTAGTTATTCTAGGCCAGTATTTCTGAACTTTAGTGACTTTAAGATGAGTGGATTTCAACTGCCAGAATTCCTAGCATGACAGAATTCCCAGAATTCCTAGAAGTTGAAATCCACCCATCTTAAAGCATGCTGGCTGGGGAATTCTGGGAGTTGGCAGTGCACCCATCCTAAAATTATAGAGGTTCGGAAACAGAACTCTAAATTGCTCAGGGAAGGAATCAACATTTACAGAAAAAATGTTCCACAATTCATTTTCTACATCAGGGACAGAAAAACAGCACAGGTCAAAATGCTAGATGATATATAGGAAAAGAAAAGTCATTGGGGGAAAAAACTGGAAAAAAGGGTTGTTGTTATTATTATTATTTACCTACTTTTCAAGGCCAGCCTTTCAGACCGTCTTCAGGTTTCCTGACATGGCCATGGTCAGAAAACAATACCCAACGAGAAACAGGTGCAGAAAAATAAAGACGGTGGTCAACGGAGAAACATAAATGTGCAAGAAAAGAAAAAGAAATTAATGTAAACCGATATAAGCAATGGAAAAATCAATTTAAATCTAGCATTTGAAAAAAACAACAGAAAGAGAACACTTCCCAATGAGTAAAAAAATAATAAAAAACAATGCGAACAAAACATAACAAATTAATAATAATAATAAGCAAGATGGATAGAAATATAAGTAGTTCTCGGCTCAGCACCACCGAGCCCGAATTTTCTGACCAAAACAGTTGCTAAGTGAATTTTGTCCCATTTTACCACCTGTCTCGCCACAGTTGTTAAGAGAATTACTGCAGTTGTTAACAACACAACAGTTAAGTGAATCTGACTTCCCTCCATAGACTTTGAGCCGTGGGATTGGGCGGCATACAAGTCAAATAAATTAAATTAAATTTCCTTGCCAAAAGGTCTCAAAAGGCAATCACATGACCAAGAAACATAGAAGATTGGCAGCAGAAAAAGACCTCATGGTCCATCTAGTCTGCCCTTAAACTATTTCCTGTATTTTATCTTAGGATGGATCTGTGTTTATCCCAAGCACGTTTAAATTCAGTTACTGTGGATTTACCGACCACGTCTGCTGGAAGTTTGTTCCAGCATCTACTACTCTTTCAGTCAAATAATATTTTCTCATGTTGCTTTGATCTTTTCCCCAACTAACTTCAGATTGTGTCCCCTTGTTCTTGTGTTCACTTTCCTATTAAAAACAGTTTCCTCCTGAACCTTATTTAACCCTTTAACATATGTAAATGTTTTGATCATTTCAATGAAATGTGCTATAGCAGAATATTGACTTTTTTGAAGTCAAAATGGTGTCCAACAGTCCAAACATTTTTAGATCGAAAAAAATTGGGGGCTCGCCTTGAAGGGATATAAACAGTACCAGTACACTTTCGGAAATGTGCGAGACTCCCGGAAGCGCAAAACATGTTTCAAACAACAAATACAAAAGTTAAAAGACAACCATGTTTCCTATTTTTAAAACATATAGAAAAAGAAACACGTCTGCTGGAAGTTTGTTCCAAGCATCTACTACTCTTTCAGTAAAGTAATATTTTCTCACATTGCTTCATCATCCTTTTTTTTTTTAGTGCTGTCGTAACTTTGAGCAGATGCTAAATGAATGGTTGTAAGCCAAGGACTACTTATAGAGGAATCATGGGTGCAGACAAAATGCTTACCTATACATCGGAACGGTGACGGTCCGTTCGTAGTAATTCCAGGTAGAGTGCAAATCGGTTCGGGTGAGGTTAGTGGCGTAGAACCTCCAGGCAGCCTAAGAGAATAGTAGGAAGGAAAGGCAGGTAGGATTTAAAAAAAAAAACATGAAAGAAAGAAGTAATGAGGTTTTTCTGTTTCAATCACAATAATAACTCTCTCTGAGTCCCTGGAGAGGGGCAGCATACAAATCTAATACATAATAATAATAATAATAATAATAATAATAATAATAATAATAATAATAATAATAATACAGTGGTGCCTCAACATACGAGTTTAATTCGTTCCAGACCCGAGCTCGTAAGTCGATCAACTCGCATCTCGAACGAATGCCTTTAGACTTTGTTTTTCGCGCCGAGATAACCAGAAGCAAGGAGATTCTTGCGCCACCTAGTGGAAGCTCGGCTCGTATCCCGAATTTGAACTCGGGTGTCAAACAGAAATTTCGCTCACGTCGCGGCTCGTAACTTGAAATACTCGCATGTGGAGCAGCTCGTATCTAGAGGTACTACTGTAATAATAATAATAATAATAATAATAATAATAATAATAATAATAATATGCACGCAAACAATAGCAATAGCATTTAGACTTATATACCATTTCACAGTGCTTTTGCAGCCCTCTCTAAGCGCTTTGCAGAGAGTAAGCATATTACCCTCAACAATCTGGGTCCTCATTTTACCCACCTTGGAAGGATGGAAGGCTGAGTCAACCTTGAGCCTACTGAGATTCGATCTGCCAAACTGCTGGCAGCCGCTAATCAGGAGAAGTAGCTTGCAGTACTGCACTCTAAGCACTGCGCCACCGAGGCTCTAACTACTGCACCACCGAGACTAAAACAACTGATTTAAACTCAATGTAAATCATTCTAAGATTGACTGTTAAAAAGATTTCTGTAAATAAGAGTTGTCAAAGTCTGGAATGCTGTCCCTGATCCAGTGGCGTCAGCTACAAATTTTCAGTTTCAATTGCAAATTGACTTCCGTGGACCTTACTTCATACTTAGGGGGTCAGTAGAGGGGGACGTGCTTAAGTGCACTAATGTGCTATCTCTTGTGGCCGGTCCACATCCGGCTCAGCTGGTCGCGGATTTCGAGGACCAAGAGACAGATGCGTATTGGTATCCTAGGCCAGTGTTTTTGTCATCTGAGTCCAAGAGTGAGAGTGATGTAGAGTTAGAGACTGAGGATCATCTAGAGACTGTAGCATCCCCAGTTATGGTATTTGTTGGTACAGGGTACATGTTTGTTAGGGTTTGCCACTGTAAACTTGTACTATCACTTTAAACTTGTACTATCACTTTAACTGTTAAATATTCTAGGCTGGTTCGTCATCAGAGGGCGCCAGTACTCCTTCCCTCAAATGACGCTGTAACGCTCATTTCTGCTCAGTCATTTTTACTTTGCCTTGATGGGGGGAGTGTATTTACTTAGTGCTTATCATCTTGTATTTGCTTAGTGCTTCTTATGGAATGTTTCTATCTTTTGTCTATATGTAAATAGTACTTATTAAAAAATTCAAACAAAACATGAGCCGCCCCGAGTTTGCGGAGAGGGGCGGCATATAAATCCAATAAATCTAATCTAATCTAATCTAACATGGCGGCAGCCAACCAAACCTGTTCCATGACATCATCATGACGTCACCAGCAGGTCACTACCAGTTCAGGCAAACCACCTCTGATCTGGTCGTTAAGTGAGTTATAAGCTGGCTGGGGAATTCTGGGAGTTGAAGTCCACAAGTCTTAAGTTCCCAAGATTGGAAACCCCTGCTCTAGAAAGTTTGATATATAGGTAGTCCTCACTTAGCACAACTGGTGGCCAGAATTTATGTTGTTATGCAATCTGGTTGTTAAGTGAGTTATAGGCTGGCTGGGGAATTCTGGGAGTTGAAGTCCACAAGTGTTAAGTTGCCAAGATCGGAGACCCCTGCTCTAGAAGGTTTGATATATAGATAGTCCTCACTTAGCACAACTGGTGGCCAGAATTTATGTTGTTATGCAATCTGGTTGTTAAGTGAGTTATAGGCTGGCTGGGGAATTCTGGGAGTTGAAGTCCACAAGTGTTAAGTTGCCAAGATCGGAGACCCCTGCTCTAGAAGGTTTGATATATAGATAGTCCTCACTTAGCACAACTGGTGGCCAGAACGTCTATTGTTATGCAATCTGGTTGTTAAGTGAGTTATAAGCTGGCTGGGGAATTCTGGGAGTTGAAGTCCACAAGTCTTAAGTTGCCAAGATCGGAGACCCCTGCTCTAGAAGGTTTGATATATAGATAGTCCTCACTTAGCACAACTGGTGGCCAGAACGTCTATTGTTATGCAATCTGGTTGTTAAGTGAGTTATAGGCTGGCTGGGGAATTCTGGGAGTTGAAGTCCACAAGTCTTAAGTTGCCAAGATCGGAGACCCCTGCTCTAGAAGGTTTGATATATAGATAGTCCTCACTTAGCACAACTGGTGGCCAGAACGTCTATTGTTATGCAATCTGGTTGTTAAGTGAGTTATAAGCTGGCTGGGGAATTCTGGGAGTTGAAGTCCACAAGTCTTAAGTTGCCAAGATCGGAGACCCCTGCTCTAGAAGGTTTGATATATAGATAGTCCTCACTTAGCACAACTGGTGGCCAGAACGTCTATTGTTATGCAATCTGGTTGTTAAGTGAGTTATAGGCTGGCTGGGGAATTCTGGAAGTTGAAGTCCACAAGTCCTAAGTTGCCAAGATCGGAGAGCCCTGCTCTAGAAGGTTTTGCAGCACGAATGTACAATGACAATAAAGGCTATAAAATCAATTCTTTTTCAGCACCTTCTTGGTCCATTTCTCTCTCCACGAAGCCTTTCCCAAGCCCACCCCTTTCGGCTCACCTGAATTAGGCCAGCTGCAGGATTTCTTCTTTTTTCAAAGTGCTTCTGACGATGCTGCTCTTGAACCTTCAAGGCAAAGCCAGAACCTAGAATTCCCTGGAAATTAAATTAGATTAGATTAGATTTAGATTTATTGGATTTATATGCCGCCCCTCTCCGCAAACTCGGGGCGGCTCACAACAATAATAAAAAACAGTACATAATAACAAATCCAATGCCCACCAATCTAATTACAATTTAAAATTAGTAATTTCATAAAACAATCCCAATATATATAAAAAACAGGCACACAGTCAATCAATCAACAAAACAACATGGGCAAGGGGGAGGTGTTTTAGTTCCCCCATGCCTGACGGCAGAGGTGGGTCTTAAGGAGTTTACGAAAGGCAGGGAGGGTGGGGGCAATCCTAATCTCAGGGGGGAGCTGGTTCCAGAGGGTCGGGGCCCCCACAGAGAAGGCTCTTCCCCTGGGTCCCGCCAGACGACATTGTTTAGTCGACGGGACCCGAAGAAGGCCAACTCTGTGGGACCTAACCGGTCGCTGGGATTCGTGCGGCAGAAGGCGGTCCCGAAGATATTCTGGTCCGGTGCCATGAAGAGCTTTATAGGTCATAACCAACACTTTGAATTGTGACCGGAAACTGATCGGCAACCAATGCAGACTGCGGAGTGTTGGAGTGATATGGGCATACTTAGAGAAGCCCATAATTGCTCTCGCAGCTGCATTCTGCATGATCTGAAGTTTCCGAACACTTTTCAAAGGTAGCCCCATGTAGAGAGCATTACAGTAGTCGAGCCTCGAGGTGATGAGGGCATGAGTGACTGTGAGCAATGACTCCCGGTCCAAAATTAACAGAATTAAAAGGATAATAGAGTTGGAAGAGACCTTGGAGGCCTTCTGGCTCAGTCTCCTGCTGAAGATCCTATACTAGAGGTACTTCAACCTTGGCAATTTTAAGACTTGTGGACTTCAACTCCCAGAATTCTGTTCACCAGTCTTAAAAGTTGCCAAATTTGGGGACCCCTGTCCTATACCATTTCAGACAACTGGTTGTCCAATCTCCTTCCTTCTTACATCAAACATTCAAAGGAGCATCTTAGAATGTATTTTCCATTTAAACAATTCTCTCTTCCTTTCTAAAATATTTTTAAAAGATTACTGAATATCAAGAATATTCATCTGCAAAAATCATGAGCTAATATTTCTATATCTATCCTTTTAAACAATTTAAAATGTTAATTGCTTTGAAAGTATGTTTTGAGCTCACCTGGTCACATGACTATGACCGCCAAGCCACGCCCGCCCAGTCACATGTCCAGAAAACCACACCCACCAAACTAGTAGGGAAAATTTTTAGATTTCACCACTGCACCAGGCTCAAGGTTAACTCAGCCTTCCATCCTTCCGAGGTGGATAAAATGAAGGCCCAGATTGTTGGGGGCAATAGGCTGATTCTGTAAACCTTAGAGAGGGCTGTAAAAGCACTATGAAGGGGGATATAAGTCTAAGTGCCATTGCTACTTACGGCTGGGAGAGCGAAAAAGGAAACCCCAATCAAAGTGAAGGTTGCTGCCAGAAGACGCCCATTCCAGGTTTGCGGATACTTGTCCCCGTAGCCAATGGTGGTCAGAGTAATCTGGAGGAAAACAGAATCATTGTATGGAATCTTCAAAAATAATTTTGGTGCAGGAGCAATATTTATTTATTTATTTTATTTATTTATTAAATTTGTATGCTGCCCCTCTCCGTAGACTCGGGGCGGCTCACAACAGCAATAGAACAATTCATAACAAATCTAATAATTTAAAAACATTTTAAAAACCCCATTATTAATCAGACATACATACAAACATACCATACATAAATTGTATAGGCCCGGGGGAGATATCTCAATTCCACCATGCCTGGCGGCAAAGGTGGGTTTTAAGGAGTTTACGGAAGGCAAGGAGGGTGGGGGCAGTTCTAATCTCCGGAGGGAGCTGGTTCCAGAGAGTCGGGGCCGCCACAGAGAAGGCTCTTCCCCTGGGACCCGCCAAACAACATTGATATGGCGAACCTTTTTACCCTCGGGTGCCAAAAGAGACTGTGTGCATGCTTTTGCTCATGCACGAGTGCCCACACCCATAATTCAATGCCTGCGGAGGGCGAAAACAGATTCCCCTACTCCTCTGGAGGCCGGCAATGGCCTGTTTCCCAACTTCTGGTGGGCCCGGTACGCTCGTGTTTCGCCCTCCCCAGGCTCCAAAGGCTTTCCTGGAGCCTGGGGAGGGTAAAAACACCCTCCCCCGTCTATCTGGAGGCACTCTGGAAACCAAAAATGTCCTCCCAGTGCCTCTGTGCAAGCCAAAATTCAGCTGGCTGGCACATACATGCACTTTACAGATGAGCTAGGGCAATGGCTCGCGTGCCAGCAGGTATGACTCTGCATGCCACCTGTGGCACCCATGCCATAGGTTCGCCATCCCTGGTCTATGCATTATAAACAAGCATTGGAGGTTGTATAATTACTAATGTAATAAATAATACACTAAAAGTGAAACTCAAATACTTTATTTGAGATTACCCCTATTTCGATCCATCAGGCAATCTGAACTGCACTGGAAATGAGTTTTTAACTCATTTCATGCCTCCCGTCAGAGTCTGAATCAGAGATGGGAGACAAACAGCTGACAGAGTGCAGGAGAGTGGCTCTGTTGGTTGTGGAGAAAACTGGGGAACGGCAAAGTCAGGCTGGGCAGAGCAGGGGAGAGGCAGAACAAGGGAGAGGGAGTTTAGATGAAAACCGAGGCCCACCCCCTCCTCATCCTAGGGTGCGCAGGGAAGAACACAGAATAGAGCAATGGGGGTTGTGTGGATTACGAAGAAGGATTCTGATTCTCTTCACCAGGCACACCTGGGGATGGAGTTTAAAGGAGAGGCAGTTGGGAGGGCATTTGTGAGGAACAAATGCCGAAACTAGAGATAGACTGTTACCGTAACGGCACAGATGCTACACTCCGCAGCGGTGCGTCCCCAACGCATGCATGCATACTCCCACACAAGATTTGGCTTCTGCGCATGTTTAGCAAGCAAAATCTTGTGTAAAGATGGTCGTATTAGCGAGATTTCAGCAACTTTCACCATTTTTTTTGCTTCTGCAAATGCACGGAAGCAAAAATATTGGCGAAAATTGCTGACATCTCGCTCATGCGCACATCCTCACATGAGATTTCACTTGCTTCGCATGCGCAGAAGCCAAACCTTGTGTTAATGTTTGCACGCATGTACACCGGACACATGGTGCCCCTGACGGCCTTGGGGGGCGCATCAGTAGCGCCGAAGACAGCAGTTCTTCACTGGCTGAGACGTTTGAACTTTCCAAGAATCCTTGCATTCCTGCATGGCATTCTGAACTGGATTATCTGGATTTTTTGTTCCCCAAACTCCTAGCCTTGCTCTTGTTTTGCTAGATAAATGTAAGATTTATTGCAGTGCAGCCTTGGTGCTGGGCTGGACTAATTGCCATCAGAGGCTGTTTGAGGTTTGTTTGGGGGGAAGAGTTGGAGCAATAAAAGGGCCAGTTTGAACTTCCAGCTGTTTGTGTTAGTATACTGTATGTAACTATGTTGGGTGTTGCAATACAAAAGCTAACAATGTAAGTTAAAGACTGTACCTTTAAGAGTCATTTCCTGGTTGGCCATAAGGGAGAGCCAACGATGTTACTCTTGGGGGAATTTGTACTAGAGATATTTATATTTGCTGTGTGTATATTTTACTGTGTGTGATATCGTGGTTTGGAAAATATTATTAGGATTATATGTGTATGATATTGGACTGTGTAACTACTATTGTTTTTGCCTCTGCATATATAATAATATTGTTCTATTTTGTACTAAGTCTGATTCATTGATTGACTAACCCTCATTGTTACATTAACTCTACTTAAAGTTTGTTGAAGGTTTACTGTTCTGCCAGGCTCTCTGGTAGGAGCCTCGGGAAAATTCAAGGGTACAAATTTCAGATACATAGATGTTTGAAAATTCAGAACAATGTTCTTTATCCCAAAATTCAAAATAAACTAAGCACTCTTTTTGTATTGCAAAGAGCACTCGTCCCAAAACAACTGGGTAGTCTGTAAAATTAACCTTAAGCAATCATTAAGTACTTAGCTAGCAGCTAAGTCTCACCCCTTCTTCTTCCAACGAAGTGAGACACACACACACACACATTGCTCTGCTTTGTTTTCAAAGGCGTGAAAAATCAATAAGCAAAGTCCAGAAACCAGCAACCCAGGATTCCTGACGAACTGCGATCAGATACTCTTCCACAACGGCCAAACCCACACACTGCTATTTATAGCAGCAGCCCTAATTACTGGAGCCCTACCCAACCACAGATGGCCTCATTTTCTCTTGTAATAATCCTTTAGTTGTTGTCTCCTGTGCATCACTTTACGCATGCATGGGTGTGCCATTAATTCTTGTTCAGAATCCAAAGATGATACAGATGATTGATCTCCACCTGGGCTGTCTGCCAAACTCCCCTCTTCCCTGTCACTCATGCTGCCTTGGTCAGAGGAGGCTTCATCAGCAGATTCCATCGGGAGCAAAACAGACCTGCGGCATGTGGATGTCTCCCCCACATCCACCTGCACATTCCTTGGGGCAGGAGCTGGGCCAGAGCTAACCACAATAGTTTACTATATTATCTAGACATTCTAACAGTTCGTGTTTATCTCTGTGCCATGGCCTGGGTCATTCACAAGCTGTTTTCCTAAGCTCTCCACTCTTCTGAGGCTACATTGATAGCCAGAAGTTCATAGCCTGGAACAAGGAAAAGATACTCACCAGGCCCCACCACAGGGCATCTGCATATGTATCAAAGTGATCGTTTTCCCCTTTCTCAGCCAAGTACACCAAAAAGGAGGCTAAAATTAGGCACAGGAATCCAATATACCAAGCGGTGATCAGCTCCTGCAAACGTCGAAAGAGAAAAACGAAGAATAAGAGAGCTTTGGGATGTTTCTCCACCCACATCCTTGGCTCCAGAGGAGAAGAAAAATATTACCAGGATAGCCATGACACAAGATAAAAGGGAGGGACACACATGTGGTCTAGGGGTGAAGTTGCTGGCTTAGAAACCAGACGATTGTGAGTTCTAATGCCGCCTTAGGCGTGAAAAGCAGCTGGGTGACTCTGGGCCAATCACCCTAGGCATGTAAGGCGACTGGGTGACTTTGGGCCAATCACAAGGAGACTGTGAATTCTAGTCCCACCCTACACATGAAAGGAGACTGGGTGACTTTGGGCCAATCAGCAGGAGACTATGAATTCTAGTCCCGCCCTAGGCATGTAAGGCGACTGGGTGACTTTGGGCCAATCACAAGGAGACTGTGAATTCTAGTCCCATCCTATGCAGGAAAAGCAGCTGGGTGACTTTGGGCCAATCACCAGAAGAGGGTGAGATCTTGTTCTTCTTTAGGCACAAAAGCTGATTGGGTGACTTTGGGCCAATCACCAGGAGACTGTGAATTCTAGTCCCACCCTTGGCATGAAAGATGGTTGGGTGACTTTGGGCCAATCACCAGGAGACTGCGAATTCGAGTCCCACCCTACGTATGAAAGGCGGCTGGGCGACTTTGAGCCAATCACCAGAAGATTGGGAGTTCTTGTTCTGCCTTAGACACAAAGCTGGTTGGGTGATTTTGGGCCAATCACCAGAAGAAAGTGAGTTCTAGTCCCACTCTAGGCATGAAAGGCAGGTGGATGATTTTGGGCCAATCACCAGGAGACAGTGTGTTCTAGTCCCACTTTAGCATGAATGTCAGCTGGGTGACTTGGGGCTAATCACTAGGTGAGTATGAATTCTAGTCTCACTTCAGGCATGAAAGGCGGCTGCGTGACTTGGGACTAATCACCAGGAGATTGTGAGTTCTAGTCCCACTTAAGCATGGCTGGGTGATTTGGTGCCACTTATTCTCTCGCAGCCCAATCCAACTCCTATAGTGGTTTGGGGAAAATAATAATAATAATAATAATAATAATAATAATAATAATAATAATAATTTAGATTTGTATGCCACCCCTCTCCGAAGACTCAGGGCAGCTCACAACAATAATAAAAACAGTATAACCATGGAACAAATCTAATAATAAAATACATAAAAACCTCAACAATTAAAAACCATACAGTACATACACATCAAACATGAAATATAATAAGCCTGGGGGAGATGTCTTAGTTCCCCCATGCCTGGCGATATAGGTGGGTCTTAAGTAACTTGCGAAAGACAAGGAGGGTGGGGGCCGTTCTAATCTTCGGGGGAAGTTGATTCCAGAGGGCTGGGGCCGCCACAGAGAAGGCTCTTCCCCTGGGGCCCGCCAAACGACATTGTTTGGTCGACGGGACCCGGAGAAGGCCAACTCTGTGGGACCTTATCGGCCGCTGGGATTCGTGCGGTAGAAGGCGGATGGAATAGGAAGGAATGTTCGGAACACTTGCCACCTTGGGTTATTCATTTGATGTTTATTCTACCTTCCTAAGTAACCGAGGTCAAATTGTAAGCCGCCCCGAGTCTTCGGAGAGGGGCGGCATACAAATCTAATAAATAAATAATAATAATAATAATAATTAAAAAATCAAATAAATAAAAACCCAGAACAGATTTCCAGAAGCATCCAGACAGACTCAAATAAAGAAAAAAGAAAAAGTCAGTGTTACCCAGTGTACCGAGAGGTTCAAATACCAATTGCTACACTCAGCCAACACAACAAGAACACAAAGCACACGAGGAGGAGTGAATCCAGCATTGGATCACAGACAAATGGCCTCAAAATAGGCTTAGCCCATAAACAGCTCCATCCAACAAGAGCTGACAATTAAAGGATCTAAAGATAGATGCCACGATGAAAGGAGGGTTAACGGAAATTCAGGCAGTTGTGCGAACCAGGCATTGTAGGCACCGGATGCCAGTTGGGATAATAAATAGAAAGAGGAAAGTTTAATTGGGGAGAAACTGATCTCTGAGCCTGTGACGCTTCAGTAAGCAGGAAGGACAAAAGCAACCCTTGTACATCCAGGTTTCTCCCTCCAACGTCTGTTTGCCTTGCCCCAAACAGCTTTTTTTCCACCCCAAATGTGCTCATTAACTCTTGAGAAGAGGGGAGGCAAGGGGGAAGGGAAAAGGGAAAGGAAAGGGGGATGAGAGGGGAAGGGAAAGGAAGGGAAGAGAGAAAGAAAAGGGGAGGGGAAAGGAAGAGAGAGGAGAGGAGAGGAGAGGAGAGGAGAGCATGGAGAAGATTAGAGAGGAGAGGAGAGGAGAGGAGAGCATGGAGAAGATTAGAGAGGAGAGGAGAGGAGAGGAGAGGAGAGCATGGAGAAGATTAGAGAAGAGAAGAGGAGAGAAGAGCATGGAGAAGAGAAGAGAAGAGAAGAGAAAATGGAGATTAGAGAGGAGAGGAGAGAAGAGGACACAAATATAAGTACTTCTCATTTTAAGGAAATATGAGTAGATTTCTGTTTAATCATGCATAGATAATTTGCATCTGTAGCGAGCTATACATAATTCCAGGGCTTATGTCATGGCATAAATTATATCTTTTCAAGCTTCAAGAACTAATCTCTTAGCAATAAGGAGGACAAGGCAGATCCACTGCCTGGCCCTTGATTTGCCTTGTAATATGAACATTTGACTTTTATTCAGTCTCCAATTCAACTATGCAATTACTTTTTCCCTGAATGCAATATGTTTTATAGGCTTTCATATTGTTTCGGGGTTTTTTATTTTTGATATTGCTTTATTGCTTTTCCTCCTTTTATAAGAGCTTCAACTGTTCATATATTATCCAGAGTTTGTTTGTATATGCGTATACAGAGAGAGAGAGAGAGAGAGAGAGAAGAAAGATGATACAATTTGATATAAGAAATAAAAATAATAATTTTAGAGCAGGAGAAAAATCATATCCAGGTAATCTTGGACCAGAATTAGCACCAGAATTGCGACAATTCTGTAGATGTTGAGTGAATTTTACAACCTTTTGGCTACGGTTGTTAAGTGAATCACTGCTATTCATAAATGAATTACCCAGTCACTAAGTGAATCCAGCTTCCCGCATTAACTTTGCCAGTTGGGAAGGTCAAAAATGGTGATAACGTGAGTCTAATGCAACCATTGTAAATGCATGCCAGTTGTCAAGTTGTCAAATGACCTTGGGGATGCTGTGAAGGTTGCAAGTATGAGAACTGGTCATAAGTTACCTTTGTCAGTGGTGTTGCAGCTTTGAATGGTCCCTAAATGAATGGCTAGAAGTCAAGGACTCTGTTGGCATGAAATCTTTCTATCTTTCTTTCTTTCTTTCTTTCTTTCTTTCTTTCTTTGTGGGATTAAAACATTCACCCCTCAATCATTCATCATGAAACCTACATCATAATATAAAACATTTGTCTTCATCTATCAGTCATGCATCAATTTGGGTCAGAGCATACACACATATATATATATCTATGTGTATATATAGATATGCAATGGTTTTGGAATTGTCTTATGCTGTAAATTTTTAAAAATTGCATTTATTATTGGATTTTTGCCTCGGCTTTTTCCTTATCTACCTGTACATTCAATGCATCTTATAATATCAACTGATCAGAACATTTTTGTGGTTTGTGTTCATAAACAAATAATAATAATAATAATACAGTAATAATAATAATAATAATAATAATAATAGTAAGAATAGTAATAGTAGTAATAATAACAAAACAACAACAACAACAACAATAATAATAATAATAATAATAATAATAATAATAATAATAATAATAATAATAATAATAATAAATGTTTAATTATAATGCCCTTTTAACAAAGGGCATGACAGCAAGCCATATACAACTAACAAGGACAGACAGTAAGCAATACACACACTTAGTTAAAACACAACTAATAAAACCACAAAACTTGTTTAAAACATTCCCAAACTCTCCAATTTCTTCCCCTTTTGCTGATTCCCAGAACAAGGGTATTTCAATCTGCTGAATCAAAGAGGAATGTCTTTAGTGCCTTGCGGAAGCGGAGAAAATTCTCCTCTACCCAGAGCTCTCAGGGAAGACTGTTTCACAGACATGGGGCCAGATCTTGAAAGGCCCGCAATTTTGATGTTGTTGTACGTGTACATAAACTTTCCTCCATTTAGCTCCTCCATGGTTCAGTCTTCTCTGCACTTAAACTGGCTGTCCCATAAAAGAGCCTTCCAGGAGCTGCTAATTCTCAGTTCCCAGAATCCTTTGTGCCGTTCTAAGGATTCTGGGAATTGAAGTCCGGCCCGTCTCCAAAACACAGCAACCAATATGGCTACTCAGACTTTCCATAACTGAGAGCTTCCCGAGGTCTCAGATGCTCACCTTGCTGTGGGCGTACACCACCGATCCCAGAAGCTTCCAGGTGCCTCCCCTGCGGTCCATTCGAATCATGCGCAGGATCTGCAGGAAGCGCAAACTTCTGAGCGCGGAAGTGGCAAAAACATTTCCCTGTGACCCAGCGGCCAGCACAGCGATGGAGGCAATTAACACCATGATGTCTGAATAGAAGGAAGAGACCTATGTGAAAGAATCTGCCAGACTCCAAAAACCAAGAAAGACACATGAGATTCTTCCAAGCGGTTTCCTTTTATTGTTCCTCACCTGCAGACAGAAATCTAGCCAAACTAAAGCAAACTATTTGCCCCATAAAACATATATTCTGGGAACTGTTGAGGAGGAGCTGTCTTCCCCCTCTTTCTCATACACAAACTATCTGAGATAGTTGTGTTTTGCTCCTCTGGAATGGATCCCCTCCTCCAGGGAACCTGGACTATATTCTAAGGATGGATGGATTGATCAATGGAAAAAGGGAGGGAGGGAAAGAAGGAAGGAGGGAGAGAGGGAAGGAAGGAAGGAGGGGAAGGATGGAGGGGAAGGAGGGAAAGGAGGGAAAGGAGGGAGGGAAGGAAGGAGGGAGGGAAGGAAGGAAGGGGGAGGGGGAGGAAGAGATAGAAGGAAGGAAGGAAGGATGGAGATAAGGGAAGAAGGAAAGAAGGAGGGAGGGAGGGAGGAAAGAAGGAGGGAGGGGGATGGAGGGAAAGAAGGAGGGAGGGAGGAAAGAAGGAGGGAGGATGAGGGAGAGAGAGAGGAAGGGAGGGAAGGAAGGAAGGAGGGAGGGAGGGAAGGAAGGAAGGAAGGAAGGAAGGAAGGAAGGAAGGAAGGAAGGAAGGTGGATCAGACTCCAAAGCCCAAAAAAGGCACATGAGATTCTTCTGAGAACTTTTCTTTATTGTTCCTCAGAAATCATGGCAAGCTCAAGCGGACTGTTTGCACCATAAAACATATTTCTGGAAACTAGCAGGGGCTGTTGTCTTCACCCTCTTTCTCATACACGAACTATCTAAGCTGCCTTGTCTCTTGCTCCTCTGGAATGCAGCCCCTCCCTCCTGGGAATCCAGACCCCTTTCCACCACAGAAACATTTATTTCTCCATTTTCTCACCCTGGGGTACTCCAAAATCATTTAACCCAGGAGTGAAATGCTCCCGGTTCACTCCTGCCTCTCAGTCGTCAGAGAGCCGGTGGTGAAGAGAGCACGAGGCTCCGCCCACCTGCCCAGATGCCACCATTTGGGTTCCTTTACCTTCCGTGCGTGCGCAAAGTGTTCTGTGCATGCCCAGAGGGTAAGAGAACCCAAATGGCGGCATCCGTGCAGGTGGGTGGAGCCTCACACTCCCTTCGCAACCCGCTCTCTGATGACTGACAGGCACGAGTGAACTGGGAGCATTTCACCCCTGATTTAATCAGAACTTTTCGTACATTTCCACCAGTAATGGGTTGCAGCCAGTACGCCTGGGACTGGAGCTGCCCCACCACATGTGTGCCGATGCGAGATTTGGCTACTGCGCATGCGCAGAAAGTGAAATATTGCATGAGGACGTTCCTGTGTGTGAGATTTCGCTGGTTTTTGGCATTCTTTTTGCTTCTGTGCATGCGCAGAAGCAAATAAATTGCCAAAAATAGGCAAAATCTCTTGTGCGATAGCACCCTCACGCAAGATTTCGCTTGCTACGCAAAAGCCAAATCTCGCACTGAAGGGCACACATATGCCCACTGGGCACATGCGCGCCCGCAACGATCCTAAAGAGTGTACGGTAGCGGCCAGTAAGTCCAAGCCCCGCCTGGTTTCCACCCCCACATGTGCTCTGGTCCACACCAGTTTTGTTGAGACAACAGTTCCATTCTGGATCTGGATAGGTCAACCGTAGATAATCTAAGGGTAAAGTGTTGGGGGTTTGGGGATGACACAATGGAGTCCGGTAATGAGTTCAACGCTTCGACAACTCGGTTACCAAAGTCATATTTTTTACAGTCAAGTTTGGAGCGGTTAATAATAAGTTTAAATCTCTTGTGTGCTCTTGTGTTGTTGTGGTTGAAATTGAAGTAGTCGCCGACAGGCAGGACGTTGCAGCATATGATCTTGTGCGCAATACTTAGATCTTGTTTAAGGCGTCTTAGTTCTAAACTTTCTAGGCCCAGGATTGAAAGTCTAGTCTCCTAGGGTATTCTATTTCGAGTGGTGGAGTGAAGGGCTCTTCTGGTGAAGTATCTTTGGACATTTTCATGGGTGTTAATGTCTGAGATGCGATGTGCGATATTCTGATTGCAAATGCAGCCGTGAACTCTCTGGCAAGACTCCAAACACCTCCAGATTAGCCTCACCCACCCTAGCCATGAATTGGGTCTTACCGATCACACAAAACGGCTTGCGGGCGAATTTTAATCTCCCTCTCCAACCTCGGTACCGACAGCAGCAGCCAGCCGCCCAGATTCTTACAAAGTACTCGACTCCAAAGACCACAATCGTCACAATTTCCTGCAGGAGAGACCAAACTTGTAGTAGAGCATAGCAACACAAGACAATTCTTACCCAACAATTCTCTGTTCATTTTGGGGTTTCTAAGTAAATCCAGTACATCTGAAACGGATCACGACAAAGGAGAATTTAGAATCATCCCAAAGGTTTTTTTTGAATAAAATCTATTTCAGATTTTTAAAAAAAGAAAAGAAAGAAAGAAAGAAACGTGTGAATTACTTCACTCTTGACCTCCTCTGCTTTTCAGTGGCTTGTATACTGCTCAAAAAATAAAGGGAACACTCAAAGAACACATCCTAGATCTGAATGAATGAACTTTGTACAGAACAAAGTATTCCATGAGAATATTTACATAGAAACATAGAAACATAGAAGTCTGACAGCAGAAAAAGACCTCATGGTCCATCTAGTCTGCCTTTATACTATTTTCTGTATTTTATCTTAGGATGGATATATGTTTATCCCAGGCATGTTTAAATTCAGTTACTGTGGATTTATCTACCACGTCTGCTGGAAGTTTGTTCCAAGGATCTACTATTTCATTCATTCTGATCTAGGGTGTGTTCTTTGAGTGTCCCCTTTATTTTTTTGAGCAGTGTATTTTATTCTTTATTCTAGTCTAGTCCAGTCTAAATTCTATTCTCTCCTATCCTATCCAGTGGTGGGGTCACACAGCAGTGTGGTAGTAAATATCACGACGCGCAGACAGCTGTGTGTCCCCAACACATACACGCATGCCCCCGTATGAGATTCAGCTGTTGCGCATGCACCACATGCAAAATCTCACACAAGGACACATGTATTTGTATTTGTTTTTATTAGATTTGTATGCCGCCCCTCTCCGAAGACTCGAGGTAGCTAACAACAATATAAAAAGACAATGTAAACAAATCTAATATTAAAACAATCTAAAAAACCACAATTTAAAGAATCACTCATACATACAAGCATACCATGTATAAAGTCTATAAGCCTAGGGGGAAGGGAAATTTCAATTCCCCCATGCCTAAAGACAGAGGTGGGTTTTAAGGAGCTTGCGAAAGGCAAGGAGAGTGGGGGCAACTCTGATATCTGGGAGGAGCTGGTTCCAGAGGGCCGGGGCCGCCACAGAGAAGGCTCTTCCCCTGGGTCCCGCCAGCCGACATTGTTTGGTCGACAGGACCCGGAGAAGGCCAACTCTGTGGGACTTAACCAGTCGCTGGGATTCGTGCGGCAGAAGGTGG
The DNA here is from genome assembly GCF_031021105.1 of Erythrolamprus reginae. Classification (NCBI taxonomy): domain Eukaryota; kingdom Metazoa; phylum Chordata; class Lepidosauria; order Squamata; family Dipsadidae; genus Erythrolamprus; species Erythrolamprus reginae. The sequence goes on along the minus strand of NC_091952.1, from coordinate 8,879,176 downwards.
TCCCGGAGATATTCTGGTCCGATGCCATGAAGGGCTTTATAGGTCATAACCAACACTTTGAATTGTGACGGGAAATTGATCGGCAACCAATGCAGACTGCGGAGTGTTGGTGTAACGTGGGCATACCTAGGGAAGCCCATGATTGCTCTCGCAGCTGCATTCTGCACGATCTGAAGTTTCCGAACACTTTTCAAAGGTAGCCCCATGTAGAGAGCATTACAGTAGTCGAACCTCGTGGTGATGAGGGTATGAGTGACTGTGAGCAGTGAGTCCTGGTTCAGATAGGGCCGCAACTGGTGCACCAGGTGAACCTGGGCAAACGCCCTCCTCGCCACAGCTGAAAGATGTTTCTCTAATGTGAGCTGTGGATCGAGGAGGACGCCCAAGTTGTGGACCCTCTCTGAGGGGGTCAATAATTTCCCCCCCCCCCCAGGATTATGGACGGACATGAGCGAGGTTTGACCTATTTTCATTGTTTTTTTTGCTTCTGCACATACTTTTGGCACCCGAGGGGGAAAAGGTTCATCGTCACAGTTCTAGTGTAACCTCCTGTTCAGGCAGGACACCCTATACCCGTGATGGCAAACCTATGGTCCGCCTGCCAGAGGTGGCACACAGAGCCCTCTCTCTGGGCACATGCTCCATTGCTAGCTGCTCTTCTGGTTTCCCAGTGCATGTACACCAGCCAGCTGATCTTTGCATGCCCTGGAGAGCCGGAAACCCAAAGTTCAGCTGGCTGGTGCATGCATGCACATTCCAGTTTGGGCACTTAGTACTGAAAAATCTACCCTTTCAGACACATAATTGTCCAATCTCTTCTTCAAAACTTCCAGTGTTGGAGCATTTACAGCTTCTGGAGGCAAGTTGTTCCACTGGTTAACAGTTCTAAATTTCTCCTTAGTTCTAAGTTGCTCCTCTCCTTGATTAGTTTCCACCCATTTTATCCATCTGAGTCCTCACAGAGGAGCGGCATATAAAACCAATAAATAAATAAATTTTAGTATTGGACATTTAAGCAACACACCTACCAGACTGTAAAGGGCCCATTCAGAACTTTCTTCGTAATCATCGATGGTGGAAAAGACGGAGAGGACTAAGCAGGAGAAAACCAGCAGAAAACTGGATGGAAACAAACAGAAAGAGAGAGAGAAAAATTAATGCAGCCATTGATGGATTTATTGCATTCTTTTTTTCCTTCCAGGCCACAAATGATATTTGCTTCATACAAACGGCTTAGCGTGTTTTCTAGATTCATACACAATACTGAAAATTAATTTGTACCAAAGCCACAGAAAACGAACCAAGCTTAGTGTTGTGTTTGTTTAAAAATATTCGCAGAAAATCTGCGATTGGTTAAGACGCGGCTATTCAGAAAATAGCCGCGAAAGTTAAATGTGTGTCAGTTGGAAAAAGCCCGCGTTTTAAAAGAGTATAAAAGGGCAACGGGTTAGCCGTTGCCCTCATTCCGGCAAATCTACCGTTTCCAGTTGTTGTAACCTCTCTTGCAATGAATAAACCAGTTTGATTTAACTACCGGAGTCCTGACTTTTCAGTGGCGACGAGGAGGTCGAACTCCCGCTAACGCAGCCATGAACTCGGCCATGGCTCCACCGCCGCCTGTATTCAACTCCGAGACGGAAGCTTGGACCTCGTATATGTCCAAATTCACATTTTTCCTGAAAGCGAGCAATCTACATGACGCCGATGACGAGAGGAAGAAAGCTATATTCCTCGCTTATTGCGGCACAGAAGTCTACAGCCTAGCCTCTACACTCGTTGACCCAGACACCCTGGAAACTGTCGCATGGTCAACTCTACAAGCAAAACTTGCCGCTCATTACCAGCCGACGACTCCTGTCCGCGTATACCGCCATCAATTCGCTCAGATGAGGCAAGCGGACGGAGAATCCACCAACGATTTTATAACTCGGCTACGCGCACTCCTTCCGAAGTGCAAATACAAGGATCCAGAGGAACAATTGATTGACCGCCTAATTTTCGGTCTAACCAATATCACGCTCCAGAAGAAATACTTAGTTGATGAGGATGCCTCTCTCCAAGACATTCTTAAGGCAGCAAAAGCCTCCGAGGTATCTGAAACATCTGTTGCCGAAATTAAACGCGCAACCTCAACCGTTCATCACATTCCTGATGAATCACCTTGGCACGCCTGCTCTCCTGATGAAAAACACTCGGAATCCGCTACTCCAGACGACACCTGTCTCCAAATCCGAAGAGCCTCCGACCATGACGCCAAAGACGCCGCCCGTGTAGACAGATGTGCCGGCTGCAACGGAAATCACCCTCGTTTTCGCTGCCATTTCAAGGACGCCTATTGCCGCCGTTGCCAGCGCCGCGGCCACATCGCTGAAGTCTGCCGTGCCGCCAACCCAACTCCAGCAACTCAGCAGAACCAACGACCCTATTTTTCACCGAGGAATCGACGACCACCGTTTTCACGCAACGTTTCCCGCCCGGCTGACAACTCGCCCTCTTCTACCCAACGAGGTAACTCCCCTTCTTCCGTAAACTGCAATTTCCCCGCTGCGGAAAACAAACTATTTGTTTCTCTTTTCCTCAACGGCCACCCCTGCCAAATGGAATTAGACACCGGTTCCAGACATTCCATAATGCCTTGGGAAAAACTTAGATTATATTTACCTCGTGTAAAACAAACTGACTTGCAACCTTGGGAACCGGGTTTGAGTGATTTTCAGGGCCATTCAATTCCAGTATTAGGATGTTTAAATGTTCCTATTGCGTTTAAAAAATTTCAAGGGTTTTTACCTCTGTTAGTGGTTGACGGTCCTAAACACACGTTACTGGGACTTAGATGGTTACGACCTTTAGGCATTGAAATTTCAGGGGTTAACAATGTATGTGACTCTTTTGACCCAAATGATTTGTTGAAAGAATTTCCCGAAGTTTTTTCTAGCACTCTGGGTAAATATACAGGCAGCCCCATATCGTTTAATCTGGACCCAAATATTTCGCCTATTCGATTAAAGCCCCGCAGAATTCCCATTCCACTTTTGCCTAAAGTGGATGAACAATTGGACAAATTGATAGCTCAGGGCATTTTAATTCCCACTGATCATGCCAAATGGGAAACCCCTATTGTAACGCCTGTTAAGCCGGACGGCTCTATTAGAATTTGCGCAGATTATAAAGCCACGATTAATAAAGCACTACAGCATAATGCCTATCCAATCCCAGTAGTGCAACAACTCTTGCACACCTTAGGTAATGGGTCCATCTTCGCGAAGTTGGACCTGGCACAGGCATATCAACAGCTCACCGTAGATCAGGACACCTCTGAAGCCCAGACAATCGTAACTCATAGAGGTGCCTTTAAATGCACCCGGCTCCAGTTTGGAGTCTCTACCGCCCCAGGTATCTTTCAGGGTCTGATGGAACGCATTTTAAATAATATTCCTGGGGTCGTTCCATATTTCGACGACGTATTAATATCAGCCACATCCAAATCTGAGTTATGGGACAGAATCAGGCGCGTTTTAACTAAATTTAAAGAAACAGGACTCCATTTAAAAGCAGACAAATGTTCTTGGGCTGTGCCCAAAGTTGAATTTTTGGGTTTTACCATAGATCGTTTCGGAATTCACCCCACAAATGACAAAGTTGATGCCATAAGGAATGCCCCCACCCCCTCAGATAAGACAGACTTACAAGCATTCCTAGGACTCCTTAACTTTTATTCCGTCTTTCTTAAACAGAAAGCGACGGTGGCAGAACCGCTTCATAACCTCCTAAAGAAAGACTCTGCCTGGACGTGGGGACCAAAAGAACAAGCCGCTTTCACAGCAGTAAAAAATTTACTTTCCTCCAACAGTGTCTTAGTACAATATAATGTAGCTATGCCTTTGTCCCTAACATGCGACGCTTCACCGTTCGGCATAGGAGCCGTTCTCAGCCATAACTTTCCGGACGGCACAGAAGCCCCAATAGCCTATTATTCTAAAACTCTTTCGGCAGCTGAAAGGAATTACTCCCAGCTTGACAAGGAGGCGTTAGCCCTTGTCGCTGGAGTTAAACGATTTCATTATTACCTTTGTGGTCGGCCCTTTACGTTAATCACCGACCATAAGCCGCTTTTAGGTATTTTGGCGGGAAACAAACAAACTCCCGCCTTTCTTTCCCCTCGCATGACTCGTTGGACTATTTTTTTAGCCGCTTACAATTATACATTAATCCACAGGGGGGGGAAAGAGATAGGAAATGCTGATGCATTAAGCAGGTGCCCCCAAACAGAATTAGTCAGTGATCCAGCCCCTGCCTCAAGCGTTTTATTAATTGAAACTAGTAAACAAACGTTATTAACAGCAACAGAAATAGCCAATCAGACACAAGTAGATCCAATTTTGAAATACATTAAACAATGGATATTAAAGGGATGGCCAATTGAACAACAACCAAACCAATTTCAACCTTTTAAGAATAGACAGTTTGAATTAAATGTGTTAAAAGACTGTATATTATGGGGAGACAGGGTTGTTATTCCTAAATCCTTACAGAAGCAAGCATTGCAGTTATTGCATATAGGGCACCCAGGAATAGTCAAAATGAAGAATATTGCCAGAAGTCATTTATGGTGGCCAGGTTTGGACAAGGACATAGAGTCATGGGTGGGTGGTTGTGTACCCTGCCAGAGAACAAGACCCAACCCACCAAAAGTCACACCATCAGAGTGGCCAACACCAAGAGGGCCCTGGTCTAGAATACATATTGACTTTGCAGGACCAATCAGGGGCCAATCCTTTTTACTGGTTGTGGATGCATACTCCAAGTGGCTGGAAATTGAACTCATGGCATCCACAACTACTAGCGCAACTATAAAGGCATTAAGGAAAATGTTTGCCACACATGGTATTCCAGATATTTTGGTATCTGACAACGGGCCTCAGTTAACAGCCCGTCAAATGGAACTATTTCTTGCAGACCAGGGCATAAAGCATGTGCTCACTCCACCTCATTTTCCCCAAGCTAATGGGCAAGCAGAACGAATGGTTAGAACCACAAAGGAAGCATTAAACAAAGCACCATTAGGAGATTGGCAACAACAAATTGATGAATTTTTAACCATTCAGCACATTACGCCGTCAGCGTCCACAAACAAAAGCCCGGCAGAACTTTTAATGGGCAGAAACCTCCGTTCTAAATTAGACAGAATTCACCCAAATTACCAAAATGACCAAAAAGAAATAAAAGTACAAAGTGAGAGACAGTTTAACATCGGGGATTTAGTTTATGCAAAAGACTTTGATTCCAACGATAAATGGAAAGATGGAACAGTACTAGATAAAACAGGTTTAAAAACATACATCGTAATATTAACAGATGGGCGCAGTTGGCATCGGCATGTCGACCAACTACGCAAGAGAATGAAGACTAACCCAGACATTTTGCCTACTGTAGACAAACCAATAGAGGACTTACCAGAACCACCTCGAGACTCCAGCGATGGCTGCTTGTTGCCCCTGGCGGCCGGCGAAGATCAAAATGCATCATCGCAACCAGGCCCGTCAGAGACTAGCCTTAGCGGAGCAACGGAGCCAGCCGTCCAGGCAAGCAGCTCCCAGCAAAATGAACTGCGCAGGTCCCAGAGATCTGTAAAGCCACCAATCCGTTTGCAGGACTATGTGACGTGGATTAACACGTAATCATGGTCTCAGCCAAAGAGGGAGGGGTGTTGTGTTTGTTTAAAAATATTCGCAGAAAATCTGCGATTGGTTAAGACGCGGCTATTCAGAAAATAGCCGCGAAAGTTAAATGTGTGTCAGTTGGAAAAAGCCCGCGTTTTAAAAGAGTATAAAAGGGCAACGGGTTAGCCGTTGCCCTCATTCCGGCAAATCTACCGTTTCCAGTTGTTGTAACCTCTCTTGCAATGAATAAACCAGTTTGATTTAACTACCGGAGTCCTGACTTTTCACTTAGCATCTGATATAAATGAAGTTTTTAGGTAGATGGGTAGATTTGTTTAAGCATGTACAACAGCGGTCCCCAAACTACGGCCCGCGGGCCGCATGAGGCCCACTGAGGCCATTTATCCGGCCCGTGGGTGAGTGACAGCACACCAGATTTTACACCTCCTTCCAGCACAGCTAACAGTCCATTGCTGGGGGGGCGGGGACCACGGCGGTCACAAGAGCCTACAAAACTTTTGCCAGACCCATCCTTGACTACTGCTCATCTGTCTGGAACCCATATCACATCTCAGACATCAACACCCTTGAAAATGTCCAAAGATATTTCACCAGAAGAGCCCTTCACTCCTCCACTCGAAACAGAACATCCTACGAAAATAGACTAACTATCCTGGGCCTTGAAAGCCTAGAACTACGGCGCCTAAAACACGATTTGAGTATTACCCACAAGATCATATGCTGCAACATCCTACCAGTCAATGACTACTTCAGCTTCAACCACAATAACACAAGAGCACGCAACAGATTCAAACTTAATATGAACCGCGCCAAACTTGACTGTAAAAAATATGATTTCAACAATCGAGTTATCGAAGCGTGGAACTCATTACCGGACTCAATTGTGTCAACCCCTAACCCCCAACATTTCTCCCTCAGACTCTCCACGATTGACCTCTCCAGGTTCCTAAGAGGCCAGTAAGGGGCGTACATAAGTGCACTGGTGTGCCTTTGGTCCCCTGTCCAATTGTCTTTCCTTTCCTTCACCTATCTTATATATTCTCTTCCTTTCATATATCATCTCCTCTAAGTTCACTTTCACCCTCTTTTATATTATCACATGTCTATCTTTCTTCCTATGTATTTGTATATTGGACAAATGAATAAATAAATAAATAAGTTCACACACACACACACAAGGGGGGAGGAGATATGGATGGAAAAAGAGAGAAGTGAGAGGGGGAAGAAATGAGAGAAAAAGGGAGGAAGAGGGAGAAATGAGAAACAAATGAGAGAGAAAAGGGGGAGAGACAGGAGAGAGACCCAGAAATGAGAACAGTGGTAGAAATTTGAGGAGGGATGATTGATTATTAAATATGGATTGACTAGGGAATATTGGTAAAAGATATATTTAGGTGTTGTTTAATATTAGGATGTATTAATTCATAAAATTGGATTAGAATTTTAGAACTATTTAGAATTACATAGGTAAAATTAATGGAAGATACATATGATAAATAAGGGGTTTATGATATGTACTGTATGATTTTGTGAGTTTGCATTATGAATTTAAAATATAATTGGAAATGTAGAAGATTGATTAAAGTTAATAATAATAAATGCTAAGTGCCTGAAAATTAATTGAGCTTGGAAATATTGAATGAAATTATAGAAAAGTATAATTTATGGAAATGCGTGCAGTGTGCATAGGGATTTTTTCATAGTTTTTTTTATAGTCCGGCCCTCCAACAGTCTGAGGGACAGTGAACTGGCCCCCTGTGTTAAAAGTTTGGGGACCCCTGATGTACAAGGTACAGGTATAGTATACTGTAATATAAAAATAAATATGAACATAGTAAATGGGTACGGGGGGAAATGGAGAGAGTAGGGCAGGGATGGGAGGCACGCTGGTGCGCTTATGCAGGCCCCCTTGTAGACCTTTTAGGAATGGGGTGAGGTCAACAATAGACAGTTTGACCCCTATGACAATCATTAAGTGTTGTACATGATTCTTGACAAATGTATCTTTTTCTTTTATGTACGATGAGAAAATATGCACCAAGACAAATTCCTTGTGTGTCCAATCACACTTGGCCAATAAAATTCTATTCTATTCTATTTTATTAAGGTTAACATTTTGTGGGCTTGAGGATGTAACAACAGAGTCAAGTATTGCATCCCAGGCATTGACCATTCTGCAACTGAAGTCATATTTTCTGCAATCGAGTTTGGAGCGGTTTACTTTGAGTTTGTACCCATTGTGTGCTCTTGTATTATTGTAACTGTATGGGATTTATTTTTTTCATTCTCTACTTGCTCCGAATGTTTCTTTCCAGCCCTAACCAGGTGCTAAACATGTTTCCACTCTTACCGGCTTGCAAGCTCTTTCCTTATTACTCTCTGCATAGAATGTTTTCCAAACCCTAAGACTTTCCACGGTGTTTTTTTCATTGCTCTAACTTGCTCCAAATAAGTTTCTTTCCAGTCTAACCAGGTGCTAACGATATTCCCAGCTCTTACCAGCTTGCAAGCTCTTTCATTTGTTTGTTTGTTTGTTTGTTTGTTTATTTGTTTGTTTATTTATTTATTTAATTGGATTTGTATGCTGCCCCTCTCCGACGACTCGGGGCGGTTCACAGCATATATAAAAAAACAGAACAATAATGTAATCCAATTAAAACTACAATTTAAAAACAATTAAAAGAAAAAAAAATAACCAAACAATTAACTTATTAACCAAACATTCAGCAATCATACTTAAGGCATTCAGTGATCAGGGGAAGATCTAAAAGTCCCAAGCCTGGTGGCAAAGATGAGTTTTTAAGCTCTTTCGGAAGGCAAGGAGGGAGGGGGCAATGCGAACCTCTGGGGGAAGTTGATTCCAGAGGGCCGGGGCTCCCACAGAGAAGGCTCTTCCCCTAGGTCCCACCAACCAACATTGTTTGGTCGATGGGACCCTAAGGAGGCCAACTCTGTGGGACCTCACCAGTCGCTGGGATTCGTTATTCTCTGCATAGAATGTTTTCCAAGCCCTAAGACTTTCCACGGTTTTTTTTTTCATTGCACTAACTTGCTCCAAATAAGTTTCTTTCCAGTCTAACCAGGTGCTAACAATATTCCCAGCTCTTACCAGCTTGCAAGCTCTTTCATTGTTACTATCTGCATAGAATGTTTTCCAAGCCCCAAGCCTTTGCAGGATTTTTTCCATTGCTCTACTTGCTCCGAATGTTTCTTTCCAGTTGCTAATAATATTCCCTGCTCTTATTGGCTTGCAAGTTCTTTTATTGTTACTCTCTCCAAAAAAAGTTTTTTTAAAGCCCTAACCAGGGGATAAAATAATGTGTTGGCTAGGAATGCTAGCCAGATAAATACCTGGTAAGCAGATTGTTTTCCCTATTTTCCTCCCCAAAAACTAACGTGTGTCTTATACTCCAAAAATATGGGATATACACTTATATGTTCATGTATACTCCCACACTCCAGAAGAAGATGAAGAAGATATAAATATACATAGAAACATAGAAGACTGACGGCAGAAAAAGACCTCATGGTCCATCTAGTCTGCCCTTATACTATTTTCTGTATTTTATCTTAGGATGGATATATGTTTATCCCAGGCATGTTTAAATTCAGTTACTGTGGATTTATCTACCACGTCTGCTGGAAGTTTGTTCCAAGGATCTACTACTCTTTCAGTAAAATAATATTTTCTCATGTTGCTTTTGATCTTTCCCTCAACTAATTTCAGATGGTGCCCCCTTGTTCTTGTGTTCACTTTCCTATTAAAAACACTCCCCTCCTGGACCTTATTTAACCCTTTGACATATTTAAATGTTTCGATCATGTCCCCCCTTTTCCTTCTGTCCTCCAGACTATACAGATGGAGTTCATGAAGTCTTTCCTGATACGTTTTATGCTTAAGACCTTCCACCATTCTTGTAGCCCGTCTTTGGACCCGTTCAATTTTGTCAGTATCTTTTTGTAGGTGAGGTCTCCAGAACTGAACACAGTATTCCAAATGTCGTCTCACCAGCGCTCTATATAAGGGGATCACAATCTCCCTCTTCCTGCTTGTTAAGTGAATGCCTCCATGCACACACAAATAAACAACTGGAGCAGTGTTCCCTCTAATTTTTTTGGGGGGGTGGGCGGAAAAGTATAGTGTCTCAGCGGCAGTTCCTTCAAGACTGGGCGGCACAGAAATAATAAATAAATAAATAAACAAACAAACAAACAAATAAATAAATAAATAAACCCACCCTGTTTTGCCTCAGAGAATTTCAAAATAAAATACTGTACTGTGTGTCTATAACAGTGAGCTCATAATAGGGCAACTCTATCAATATCAAAATGCCACTTAAATAGTTGAGCTAGTTTCAAACTAGATTTTGATTTTCTTTCTCTCTTCCTTACTCCCATTCTTTTTCTTTCTCTTTTCCTTCCTCTCTTTTTTCTATCTGTTTCTCTCTCTTCCTCTCTCTCTCCTTCCCTCTCACTCTTTCCCTCTCGGCTTCTGGGCAGGTTTGGAAAACTCTGAGTTGATGATGATTTTTAAGTGAGCGATTGCTCACTGCTCAGCTTAGAGGGAACTATGAACTGGAGGTGTGCAAGACCTTCCAATTTCTAAACACCTCAGCTTGTAACATTTAAAATACCCTTTCCGGCTCAGATGCTTTGAGCTTAAAATACTCGTGGAAGGTCAAAAGAACTTTCTGAAGTCAGAAGGGAGCAAACTGGGAATTGAAATGGAACATCTGAACTCAAAACATTCTGGATTTGATGGAGCCCCCCAGGCACAAACATTGAAAGCCTGATCAGCTGCCTATTTCCATCCAAAAATTGCTCCCTGGATGATGCTACTGTTCTAAGCAGCTTTTTCAAGACAGATGTGTTCACTGCGGTTCCCATCACCGTAAATAAGACATGGTCAGGCGACCTCTGGGTGATCACAGCCCATCTGCTGTTTTTGTGTGCTTCAGAAGATCGGGGTGGGGAGAGAAAGAATGAAGCCCTGTAATTTGAGACACAGCGGAAAGGAAAGCAATATTATTATTATTATTTTATTATTATTATTTATTAGATTTGTATGCCGCCCTTGAAATTATATGAAAAGTATAATTTATGGAAATATGTGCAGTGTGCATAGGGATTTTTTCATAGTTTTTGTTTATAGTCCGGCCCTCCAACAGTCTGAGGGACAGTGAACTGGCCCCCTGTGTAAAATGTTTGGGTACCCCTGTTCTAAGGTATATGTATTGATATATGCATGAAAACTGTGAAGAAAAAAATTAAAAAATTCTGTAAACCACTTACAGAGGGCTGTAAAGCACTGTGAAACGGTGTATAAGTCTAAGTGCTATTGCTTTCTGTATTTTTTCAGTGACTTCAAAATTTTGAAGAAGAGTTATGATCTGCACCCTAGTAACTACACTACTATAATTCTCAGGGTTTCCTCCATGCACTAAGGCACTTAGCTAAACAATTTGACTTCCAACATGGAAATTGAAAACATGCAGCAACACAAGAGCACGTAACAGATAGTACAAACTGAATGTAAACCGCTCCAAACTTGACTGCAGAAAATACGATTTCAGCAATAGGGTGGTCACCGCCTGGAACTCATTACCTGACTCTGTTGTTGCTTCCCCCAACCCCAAAATCTTCAACCTTACATTATCTACAATCGACCCCTCCCCTTTTCTAAGAGGTCTATAAGGGGCGTGCATAAGTGCACTTATGTGCCTAATGCCCCTGTCCTACTGTCTTATTATCCTTTCTATTACTACGTTCTACTTATGTTATGTTATGTTATGATGTTATGTTAAGTTAATATGTACTATAATAATATACTGTACTTGTTTGACAAATACATAAATAAATAAATAAAATAAAGGCAGGATAAGGAAGCTGTTGGTCTTATAATCTGTGATCCCATCACTGCATCTCAAAAAAGATACCGTGGATCTCTCTTTTTTTTAATATATTTTTATTGGTTTTGCACATAAGGTTACATAAGACAAACATAAAACAGTGCACAGTGCATGTGCCCATCACCCGACTGACAATAACCATCACCACCACCACCAATTGCGGGGGGTTCAAATATTTACTAGTTTATATTTTTCCTTAGCTCTACTTTGCATTTGTTATTATTGAAAGAGTGATTGGAGTTTATTTTTCACATTTTCGTCACAGATTCTACTCAGCATATAACCTTTCACCTTATTCCATCGTGCCATCAGCTTCTCCAATTTATTTTCATCAAAGTTGTTTAATCTTATTTCCATGATTTCAAAATGAATGTGATCCACCATGTACCAGTACCAGTTCTGTAGTGTCCATTTTATAGACTCTTTCCAACCCAATACCACTACCGCTTGAGCGCTTTCCAGTGCTGCAGTTTTTATTTCTTTAAAATCTCTTAATTCTCTTTGTTTAATTAATATCGCTATTTCTTTTGTAATTATCCAATTAATATTTAGCATTTTATTTATTTCGTTCTGCACTTCCTTCCAAAATTTCTGAATTTCAACACACTCCCAGAACATATGCATGAAAGGATACCATAGATCTCAAGGTGATTTTTTTAAAGGCAAGGAAAGCATTTAAGAGAATTTCTTCCCTATGTACATTTGAGACATTCCGCAAAGCTTCAAAGGTAGAGCATCCTTTGAATTTCTCTTTCCCAGGCTATTTGCAAAACCAATGGAGGCTACAGGATAAATTAGTAATGACCATGTGGAGAAAATTCCTTTGTGTTTGTTTCACAAAAAGACCTCCTGGTCCATCTGCCCTTATACTACTTCCTGTATTTTATCTTAGGATGGATATACAGTGGTACCTCAAGATACGAACCCCTCGTCTTACGAACAACTCAAGATACGAACCCGGGGTTCAGAAAAAAATTGCCTCTTCTTACGAACTTTTTTCGTCTTACAAATGCCAAACCCGAACGGCTGTTTTAAAAGGTGACAGCTGGGCGGCAGCGTTTTTTTGTGAGGGGTTTTTTTTGGTTGCACAGATTAATTGACTTTACATTGTTTCCTATGGGAAACAATGTTTCGTCTTACGAACCTTTCGTCTTACGAACCTCCCCATGGAACCAATTAGGTTCGTAAGACGAGGTATGACTGTATGTTTATTCCAGGCATGTTTAAATTCAGTTACTGTGGATTGACCAACCACGTCTGCTGGAAGTTTGTTCCAAGCATCTACTACTCTTTCGGTAAAATAATATTTTCTCACGTTGCTTCTGACCTTTCCACAAACTAACCTCAGATTGTGCTCCCTTGTTCTTGTGTTCACTTTCCTATTAAAAACACTTCCCTCCTGACCCTTGTTTAACCCTTTAACATATTTAAATGTTTTGATCATGTCCCCCCTTTCCCTTCCGTCCTCCAGACTAGACAGATTGAGTCCATTAAGTCTTTCCTGATACGTTTTATGCTTAAGACCTTCCACCATTCTTGTAGCCCATCTTTGGACCCGTTCAATTTTATCAATAACTTTTTGTAGGTGAGGTCTCCAGAACTGAACACAGTATTCCAAATGTGGTCTCACCAGCGCTCTATGCAGCAGGATCGCAATCTCCCTCTTCCTAATGATAATGATAATATTAATAATGATGATGATGTCTCAAGACTTCTGGCCACCATGTCCCTGTCTGAAAAACAGGACGCTCCTTGGAGACGATAAGGAAGTCTGGAGATTGTATGAATCAGCAGGAAAAATAAATATGCAGATTCCTCGGCAGAAATATCGGAAAAAGGAGTACGGGAGGTTCCAAGATTTCGTGCTGTTTCATCTAAAGCAGCTCCACCATCAAATACGTGACAGTTCTGGTCAGCGTCAGTTGGAAAGCTGACAACATTTCCTTCTGCAGAAGTTCAGCAGAAATATTTGGCTTCAGAAATGCAAGCCCAGGCAATAAAACAAGCAAAATTGTCATTTATGGCACGCTTGGGGGGAAAACATAATCTGCTTACTTCTCCCCCATGCCTCATTAGTTGTATTCCAGACACAATAAAATATCAATAATTCATTAAACGTCCTTTACTTGAAAACTATTTAAGAGGAGGTCTTTTATTTTGTCCTTCCTTTCTTTCTTTCTTTCTTTCTTTCTTTCTTTCTTTCTTTCTTTCTTTCTTTGTGGAACACCCGGTCCCAATCTCAGATCCCGTTGTGCCTTTTGAGAAATTATATACAGTGGTACCTCTACCTACGAACGCCTCTACTTATGAACTTTTCTAAATAAGAACCGGAGGTGGGGCTTCCCATGGAGGGGAGCCTCAGGGGAATCCCAGCAGCGCAAAAACGGGCGCTTCATCTGGCATAAGGGGTGAGTTTTGGGCTTGCACGCATTAATCGCTTTTCCATTGATTCCTATGGGAAACATTGTTTCGTCTTACAAACTTTTCACCTTAGGAACCTCGTCCCGGAACCAATTAAGTTCGTAAGATGAAGTATGACTGTATATGAGATAGATTCATTACATGCAAGGCAAGATAGTTCAAGCAGTGATTTGTCAATATTGTGATGATTACGGTGTACAGCTTATGAAATTCAATTTCAATTAAATTTATTAGATTTGTATGCTGCCCCTCTCCGAAGACTCGGGGCGGCTCACAACAATAATAAAAACAGTATAATAATGGCACAAATCTAATAATAAAATTATATTAAAAAACTCCAACAATTTAAAAACCATACCACACATACATACCAAACATAAAATATAAGAAAGCCTGGGGGAGATGTCTTAATTGCCATATGCCTGGCGATATAGGTGGGTCTTGAGTAACTTGCGAAAGACAAGGAGGATGGGGGCCGTTCTAATCTGCAGGGGGAGTTGATTCCAGAGGGCCGGGGCCGCCACAGAGAAGGCTCTTCCCCTGGGGCCCGCCAAACGACATTGTTTGGTCGACGGGACCCGGAGAAGGCCAACTCTGTGGGACCTTATCGGCCGCTGTGATTCGTGCGGTAGAAGGCGGTTCCAGAGGTATTCTGGTCCAATGCCATGAAGGGCTTTAAAGGTCATTACCAATACTTTGAATTGTGACCGGAAACCCCATATCCACAATATTTTATATTTTGTTTGTATATTGATAGATTGTGTGTGTGTGCGTGTGTATGTATGTATATGTAAGTGTATATATGTGTGTGTGTATACACACACACACATATACTGTATTCATTTATTATGTATATGACAAACAAGATATAAAATTTGCAATATAGTACACCTGAGACACCAGTAGAGCTGAATTTGTTTCTTATTCTTTTAGAGGAAACAAGGAATGTAAACAAAGATTTTAATATTTCCTTCCCACACCCCAAAGGATTATTTATCCCTCTTGGGAGACCACTGTGGCAGACAAACAAGTTGCTTGAGGAGAAGAATAAACTGTTATTTCATTTTAGGTTCTGGGTCAACGAAGCAGGAATAGTGCAGATGGGCTTCACCTCCGGCTCTGGAAACTTGAAAGTAAGCAACTCCAAAATCTGCCAGTCAGCATCTGGCAAGCCCCAGGCATCCACAGAGGGATGAGTGATAAAAATGCACAGCAACATCCTATGCAAATTGTGCTCCTTATGTTCTTGAATGCAACTCACAATAGATATCGCCCCATTGTAGACCAAATGGGGTAGGAAACCAAAGTCTAATGCTAATACTACTTTTCATTCATTCATTCATTTTTGTTTGTTCACTAGTTCGTTCATACATATATTCATTCATTTATAGAATAGAATAGAATAGAATAGAATAGAATAGAATTTTTATTGGCCAAGTGTGATTGGACACACAAGGAATTTGTCTTGGTGCATATGCTCTCAACGTACATAAAATAAAATATAAATTTGTCAAGAATCATGTGGTACAACACTTAATGATTGTCATAGGGGTCAAATAAGCAATGAAGAAGCAATATTAATAAAAATCTTAGGATATACGCAACAACAGTCATACAGTCAACATGGGAGGAAATGGGTGATAGGAATGATGAGAAAAACTAGTAGAATAGAAGTGCAGATTTAGTAGAAAGTCTGACAGTGTTGAGGGAATTATTTGTTTAGCAGAGTGATGGCGTTTGGGGAAAAAACTGTTCTTGTGTCTAGTTGTCTTGGTGTGCAGTGCTCTGTAGCGATGTTTTGAGGGTAGGAGTTGAAACAATTTGTGTCCAGGATGTGAGGGGTCAATAAATATTTTACCCGCCCTCTTTTTGACTCGTGCAGTATACAGGTACTCAATGGAAGGCAGATTGGCAGCAATTGTTTTTTCTGCAATTCTGATTATCCTCTGAAGTCTGTGTCAGTCCTGTTGGGTTGCAGCACCAAACCAGACAGTTATAGAGGTGCAGATAACAGACTCCATGATTCCTCTGTAGAACTGCATCAGCAGCTCCTTGGGCAGTTTGAGCTTCCTGAGCTGGCGCAGAAAGAACATTCTTTGTTGTGCTTTTTTGATGATGTTTTTGATGTTAGGTGACCATTTTAGGTCTTGAGATATGATAGAACCTAGAAATTTGAAGGTCTCTACTGTTGATACTGTGTTGTATAGTATTGTGAGAGGTGGAAGGGTTTCTCTTAAAGTCTACCACCATTTCTACGGTTTTGAGTGTGTTCAGTTCTAGATTGTTCTGGTCACACCACAAGGATAGTTGTTCAACTTCCCGTCTGTATGCGGATTCATCATTGTCTCGAATGAGTCCGATCACTGTTGTATCATCTGCAAACTTCAGTAGTTTAACAGATGGATCGTATGAGATGCAGTCATTAGTGTATAGAGAGAAGAGAAGTGATGAGAGTACACAGCCTTGGGGGGCACCTGTGCTAATTGTACATATATCTGATGTGATTTTTCCTAGTTTCACCTGCTGCTTCCTGTCTGTTAGGAAGCTTGTGATCCACTTACAAGTGTGTTCAGGTAGCTGATTTAGTTTGGTTAAGAGAATGTCCGGTACGATGGTATTGAATGCTGAACTGAAGTCCACAAAGAGGACCCTGGCGTAGGTCATTGGAGATTCAAGATGTTGAAGGATGTAGTGTAGGGCCATATTAACAGCATCATCTGTTGATCTATTTGCTCGGTATGCAAATTGCAGGGGGTCTAACAGTGGATCCGTGATGGCTTTCAAATGGAACATCACTAGCCTTTCAAAGGTTTTCATAACTACAGATGTTAGAGCAACTGATCTGTAGTCATTCAGTTCCTTGATGGAGGGCTTCTTTGGCACTGGGATGATAGTCGAGCGTTTGAAGCAGGAAGGAACATAGCACAACTCTAGTGATTTGTTGAAGATTTGGGTGAAGATGGGGGCCAATTGGTCAGCACAGACTTTTAAGCAAGAAGGAGTTATCTTGTCTGGGCCTGGTGCTTTTCCAGGCTTCTGTCTGAGAAATAGATCTTTCACTTCCTTTTCTGTGATCACTAGGGGTTGTAAACACAATGGGATGGGTTCAGTTGTAGAAGATTTAGCTGTTGTTGGTGTGTCGGGGATGGAGGTTGTGCACATAAATGGTTGAGGTTTCTTTTCAAACCTGCAGTAGAACACATTCAGGTCATCTGCCAATTGCTGATCTCCTTCAGCTTGGGAAGGTGGTTTGCTGTAACAGGCGATGTTTTTGAGAGTTTTCCACATGTTTGCTGGTTCATTTGTTGAGAATTGATTCTTTAGCTTTTCAGAGTAGTTACTTTTTGCTGCTCTGATCTCCCTTGTTAATATATTTCTGGCCTGATTGTACAGCATTCTATCACCTTTTCTGTAGGCTTCCTCTTTGGAATGACGTAACTGCTTGAGTTTGGCTGTGAACCTGTTCTGTCTGGGTTTTCCCAGACCTCCACACCCACTGAAAAAACAGCCAGACACTCTGGTAAAATCCAAAAGTAATTTATAGCAGGAAAAAATAAGCATAAAGGAAGACCTGTCTTCACAGCAGACAGGTTACAATACTTTACAAAAGGGTCCTGATGTCCAGTCAATTCCCAAAAGCTTCTTGCTGGCACACCCCCCCAAGGTTTCAAGAGTCCAAGGCACAAACCAGGATTGTAGCCACCAAAGTTCACAGACAGGTCTCACGAATCTCCAAGATAAAACTCCACAAGCCAGGAAGGGTGGGGCCACCTTTTATCCTTTCCCAAGAGCACCACACCCAAACCCAGCTGCAACCACTAATGCTGGTAATACCTAGCCAACTGCGTTCTTCTCTCGTTAGCTCTCCTCTGTCGCATATCTATGAAGTCACTAGCATCTTCCCCCAGGGAATCCAGGCTGCTTGCTGGGGAGAGCTCCCCCTGGTGGAACTCTGGCTGTCCTTCATCTTCAGCCTGGGATTCAGCTTCTTCGTCAGTCTGCCCCTCCTGGTCCTCAGCCTCTGAGCTGGACACCGACAGCAAATCAGCCATTCCCGGAGGGGTCCCAGGCTGAACCACAACAGAACCAAGGTTTATTGTTACTGTATATTTGCAAGTTCCTGGTTGGTACACATAGGTCTTCACAGAAGCTGACATATGATGTTACAATATCTGTAAGTTCATTTAGATCTGCAGAGGTGTCTTTAAAAATATTCCAGTCTGTGCAGTCAAAGCAAGCCTGTAGCTTTAACTTTGCTTCCTCAGTCCAAGTCCTCACTGATTTAATTATTGGTTTTGTGGCTTTAAATCTTTGTTTGTAAGCAGGTACAAGGTGAATCATGCAATGATCAGAATGGCCTACAGCTGCTCTTGGTAAAGCCCTGTAAGCATTTTTTACAGCTGTGTAACAATGGTCTAAGATATTATTGCCTCTGGTGCAACAATTTACATGTTGAAAGCATTTTGGTAGCTCATCTCTTAAGTTTGCCTTGTTAAAATCTCCCAAAATAATGGCCAGTGAATCAGGGTATTTATTCATTCAATGTTTATCCCTCCTTTATTGTTTTTATAAATAACCAGTGATGGGCTGCTCCACCCATGGGGAGTTGGGGCGCAGTGGGGGTAGTAGGTTTATTGTGTCAATACAACACAGCAAACGAGATCACTATGCTGGATTTTGTATTTCATCACCAGTCGGGCGCTTCCCAAGCACCTAGGACTGCGTGATGTAGCAGCAAATTATGTTTGTCGATCCCAGTAAAGCAGCCTTTTGCAATTGACAGATGGAGATTGTGTCAATTCCGATGGTTTTCAAATGTCCACTGAGATCCTTTCACACTGCGCCCAGTGTGTCAAGTACCACTGGGACCACTTTCACTGGCTTATGCCAGAGTCGTTGCAGCTCGATTTTTAGATCTTCGTATTTCACTAATTTCTCTAGCTGTTTCTCCTCAATTCTGCTGTCTCCTGGGATTGCGATGTCAATGATCCATACTTTCTTTTTCTCCAGAAAGTATGGAATGTACAGGCGCAGTGGGGGTAGTAGGTTTATTATTATTATTATTATTATTATTATTATTATTATTATTATTATTATTATTATTTATTAGATTTGTATGCCGCCCCTCGGGGTGGCTTATGCACTATTTATTGAAAATAGTTTTTTTATTGTTCTTCCTTCTCTAGCATCTTAGTATGATCCTTAATTACTTTTAAAGTAGGAAATAATTAAATAGTATGGTTTTACCCATAATCATTTTAATCATTATCTAGAATTGAACTTTTATAGCACTGCTCCCACCCTACTGTCCTTCCGAAAGGCTGTGAAGACCTGGCTTTGACGGCAGGCCTAGGGGCCGTGACTACTACCGTGGCCGAATTTTGTTGAATGGTATGTATGTGTATGTTTGATTGACTGATTTATTGCTTTGTGAGTTTTTATAAATGGGGGTTTTATTGGTTTAACAATTAATATTTGACTTCTTTTTACTCTGAATTCTTGGAGAGGGGCAGCATACAAATCTAATAAATTATTATTATTATTATTATTATTATTATTATTATTATTATTATTATTATTATTCCAAGGTGCTTGGGAAGCGCCCGACTGGTGATGAAATATGAAATCCGGTATAGTGATCTCGTTTGCTGAGTTGTATTGACATAATAATAGAGGAGTTTTATTGGTTTAACAATTAATATTTGACTTCTTTTTACTCTGAATTCTCAGAGAGGGGCAACATACAAGTCTAATAAATAATAATTATAATAATAATAATAATAATAATAATAATTATTATTATTATTATTATTATTATTACATTGTATTTTTTATATTGTTTTAAGCTGCCCTGAGTCCCATTGAGATTGGGCGGCATAGAAGTCAAATGGATGGAGGGAGGGAGGGATGGAGGGATGGAGGGATGGAGGGATGGAGGGATGGAGGGATGGAGGGATGGAGGGATGGAGGGATGGAGGGATGGAGGGATGGAGGGATGGAGGGATGGAGGGATGGAGGGATGGAGGGATGGAGGGATGGAGGGATGGAGGGATGGAGGGATGGAGGGATGGAGGGATGGAGGGATGAAGTCACCCAGCCAGCTTTCATGCCTAAGAGCAGGACTAGAACTCATAATCTCCATGCGATTGGCCCAAACCTTGGGAAAATACAGGAAATGGAGAACGCATGTTTCTCCCCAAGGAAACATTGCAATGGAAAAAGGAAACCTCACTAGATGGTGATGAAAGATTTTGACTGTAGGGATCATTCATGCTAAGAGTTCGCACTTGGGAAATTTCAAAGCTGTTTACCCAGAGAGGAGGGAAACGAAGACAAATAGTCTAAGAAGCACCCTCTGCCTCCACATTTGATACTCATCTTTTTCCCAGGTGAATTAGCACCAGCAGCTGGCTGAGCAGACCTTCCAACTGAACGGAGAAACCGCTAATGGCTCCCACAATCTACTAAAATTGAAAACATTAGCCTTCTCCAACCAGGCATTATTGGAAATGCAGCCCAGCTGATGTCCTGAGGCTGGTTGGTGTTCTGCTGGCGTGTTTCAACTGCCTGTAATTACAGGGTAATTAGCCCAGGAAGACACACACCACACGATAGAAGGAAAACCAAAAGTCTTTATCAACAGAAAAGCAGAAAAAACTCCCTTTTTAAATGTCAAAGGGATTTTCTGGTACACACAAGGCACAGGTTAAATGCAATCCAATTGCTCACCCAATAACTGGGAAATTGAGTCCAATTCTAAAGTCCAGAGAGTCCATACACAATCCTGAACAGCAAAAACCACGATCTTGACGAAACAATGAATCAGATAAACTGCCATGAGGCTAACACACCAGGCTGCAGTTTTATCTGTAGCCCTAATTACAGCAGCCCCACCCAACCACAGGTGGCCTCATTTTCTCTTGTAATAATCCTTCAGTTGTTGTCTCCTATGTATCACTCTACGCATGCGTGGATGTGTCATTAATTCTTGTTCAGAATCCAGGGATAATACAGATGATTGATCTCCTCCTGGGCTGTCTGCCAAACTCCCCTCTTCCCTGTCACTCACGCTTCCTTGGTCAGAGGAGACTTCGTCGGCAGATTTTACTGGAAGCAAAACAGGCCTGCGGCATGTGGATGTCTCCCCCACATCCACCTCCACATTGCTTGGGGCAGGAGCTGGGCCTGAGCTAACCACAAGAGTTGGTTGTAATTATTATTATTTTATTTATATCCTGAGTTTATTGCTTTTATTTAAAAATAAGAAAAAGATCAAGGCAGCAAACCTATTTAAGCTGCGATGGTGCGGGGGTTAGAGTGCAGCATTGCAGACTACTTCAGCTAACTGCTAGTTGTAGTTCAGCAGTTCAAATCTCACCATCGGATCAAGGTTGACTCAGCCTTCCATCCTTCCGAGGTGGGTAAAATGTGGACCCAGATTGTTGGGGGCAAGAGGCTGATTCTGTAAACTGCTTAGAGAGGGCTGTAAAAGCACTGTGAAGCGGTATATCCGTCTAAATGCTAGTGCTATTGCTATTCCAATCATTCCATTCTATCCCATTCTTTTTATTTATTTAAGTTGGAAGGGATCTTGTAGGTCATCTAGTCAACCCCCAGAATCTGGGGGTTTACAGAATCAGCCTCTTGCCCCCAACAATCTGGGTCCTCATTTAACCCACCTCGGAAGAATGGAAGGCTGAATCAATGTTGGTATGTCTCGGTATAGCTAGGCTATGAGACCTTTGACATACACTGAGCAGAGAATTTTAACAGAGTGTGGATGTGTGGTAAAGCCAAAGAAAAAAAAGACACAGACTTAGTTATGCTTAATAAGTACTATTTACATATATACAAAATAGAAACAATCCATAACAAGCACTAAGCAAATACACTCTAATAAGCACTAAGCAAATACACTCCCCCCTCAAGGCAAAGCAAAAACGAATGAGTGATAAAGCATCATTGAGGGAAGAAGTACTGGCGCCCTCTTATGGCAAACCAGCCCAAAATATTTAAAATGATAGTACAAGAGACTACAATAGGTAGTTTACAATGGCAAACCCTAACAACCTTGTACCTTGTACTAACAGTCAACCTTGAGCTGGTGGTGAGATTTGAACTGCTGAACCTGAAGTAGCCTGCAGTGCTGCACTCAAACCACTGCACCACCGCAGCTTAAATAGGTTTGCTGCCTTGATCTTTTTCTTATTTTTAAATAAAAGCAATAAACTCAGGATATAAATAAAATAATAACCCCGGCACCACAATATAAACTTGAAGGATGTCACCTGGATTAAGACACCTGCATAAAAATAATAAGAGCGATGCACCATTCATATTATGCCATCATTTGGAAGAGGATGCGTCAGGTGTGGGATGTTACCTTCCCTCCCTGGGCGAGACCCTTGGTGGCCTCCCTTTATTGGATGAGTCCAGACAGCCATCTTATTTATTTATTTTATTTATTTATTGTTAGAGTTGAAAGGGACCATGAAGGCCATTGAATTCAACCCCCTGCCCAAGCAGGAACCCTATAGCACACCAGTCAAGTGGCAGTTCAATCTTCTCTTAAAAATGTCCAGAGTGTTGGAGTTCACAACGTACGCTGGTAGGTTGTTCCATTGGTTGGTCGCTCTGACCGTCAGGAAGTTTCTCCTTATCTCCATGTTGAATCTCTCCTTGGTCAGCTTCCAGCCGTTGTTCCTCGTCCAGCCCTCTGGTGCCCTGAAGAATAAAGTGATCCCCTCCTCTCTGTGACATCCCCTCGTATACTTGTAGACTGCTATCATGTCCGCTCTGGCCCTCCTTTTCTCTAGGCTATCCATGCCCAGTTCCCGCAATCTCTCTTCGTAAGTCTTGGTTTCCAATCCCTTAATCATCTTGGTTGCTCTTTTTTGCACCTTCTCCAGAGTTTCAATGTCTCTTTTGAAGTGTGGTGACCAGAACTGAACACAGTACTCCAAGTGTGGTCGGACCAGGGTGTAGTAGAGTGGTATTAAGACTTCCCTGGTCTTGGAGTGTATTCCCCTGTTGATGCAGCTTAGGAGTGTGTTGGCTTTTTTAGCTGCTGCTGCACATTGTTGGCTCATGTTTAGTTGATTGTCCACCAAGACCCCTAGGTCTCTTTCGCAGTCGCTACTGCTAAGAGGGGTTTCTCCCAGGTTGTATGTGTGTCCAGGGTTTTTTCTGCCTAGGTGAAGGACTTTGCTCTTGTCGATGTTAAACATCATTTTGTTGGTGTGGGGATGTCAGGAATGTGCTAATTCCTCCTGTTAAAATCTTGAAATTAATGCATTTTACATTAGAGTTGGGAGAAGCAATGTTTTCCTTTTACGCAAACGGCAACAGAATAGAATAAAATGGTGTTTGATTAGTCAAACCACCACAAAACTGCACTTCAGTGTCAGAAACAAAGGAGAAATTCGAAACTGTTGAAAGCCACAATTAATCACGCCGGCTCATCAGCCACTCCATTAAATTCAAGCGAAAATAAAATGTCTTTTCCAATCTCCAATGTATTGCAGAGTCAATAGCACCTGCTTCTGTTTAATAATATTTGCTCCCTTCTCCTTTTGTTTCGTTCAGCAATTTATCTCTGCAATATTCCCAACTGCAACAGGTAGTTCTTGACTTACTACCACCACTGGGCCCCGAATTTCCATGCCCAAGCAAGTTAATAACAGAGTTATTAAGTATATCTGACTTCCCCGTTAACTTTGCATGTCAGAAGGGCCCAGGACAAAGTAACTATCATAAATGTGAGCCAGTTGCCAGGCCTCTGAATTCTGATCACATGATCAGAAGGATGTTGCAATGGTTGTGAGAAAAACAATCATAAATCTTTTTTTTCAGTCCTCCAAAGGCTATCTATCATCTACCTTCTGTATCTTTCTATCTTTATCTACCCATCATATCTGTCTACATACATACATACATACATACATACATACATACATACATACATACATACATATCTACCTATCAACCTACATACATGCATACATACATACATATCTACCTATCAACCTACATACATGCATACAGACATACATCTGTCTGTCTATCCATTTATATCTATGTCTATCTATCTATCTATCTTTCTTTCTATCTATCTATCATCTACCCACTGTATCTTTCTATCTTTATCATCTATATCTATTTATTTATCTGTCTGTCTGTCTATGTCTATCTATCTATCTACCTATCTATCTATCATCTACCTCCTGTATCCTTCTATCTCTGTCTATCTATATCATCTACTCTATGTCTCTATCTATTTTTTCTATCTATCATCTGCCTAGTGTATCTATCTCTCGCTCTATCTATCCTACTCCATCTATCATCTGTCTGTCTGTCTATCATTGATCTATCATCTACCTACTGTATCTTTCTATCTCTGTCTGTCTATCTCTATCATCTACTCTAGATAGATAGCTAACTACCTATTTACCTACCTACCTATTGTATCTTTCTATTTATCTATCTGTCAATATTTATCAATTGTTCTTTCATCTATCTATCTATGTATCTTTCTAACTTTATCTATCTATATCTATCTATCTCTCTGTCTATCATTTATTGTATATCTATTGTATCTTTCTGCCTGCCTGCCTGTATCTATCTATCATCTACTCTATCTAATTATCTATCTATCTATTTATCTATCTATCTATCTATCTATCTATCCATAAATCCATCCATAAATCCATCCATTTATTTATTTATATCCTGCCTTTATTATTTTACAAATAACTCAATGCACAACTTATTCTACTTGCTCTTCTTCTCTTATTTTCTGCACAACAACCACCTTGTGAGGTGGGTTGGGTTGAGAGAGAAGGACCAGCCCAAAATCACCCGATTGGCTTTCATGCCTAAGGTGGGACTAGATCTCCCATTCTCCTGGTAATTGGCCTAACTGGCTGGCTTTCCTTCCTAAAACAGAACTAGAAATCACAGTCTCCCACTTTCTACTCTAGTGCTTTAACCATTAGACCAAACTGCCGCCCAACCTTTTATTAAATTAACAACCCAGGAATGCAACTTTCAGAAATTTGCATCGTTATGCTTTTTTTTTAATTAGCACCCTGATGACCTATGTGAAGGCTAGCCCAGGCAAACAACCTACCTCCACTTTAAATCCCAGATTCTAATTTAGACCCGAAAACTGGTATTGCAAAACAAAAAAATTTTGTTAACCTAATCCTATGTAGTTGTTAACCTAATCCTATGTAGCTTCTGCTCCAGTAATCTCACACTACTAACCAGAGCATACAAAACTTTACAATACTTTACGAGAAGAGCCCTCCACTCCTCCACTCGTAACAGAATACCCTACGTAATCAGACTTAAAATCCTAGGTTTAGAAAGCTTAGAACTACGTCATCTCAAACATGACCTAAGCATAACCCATAAAATCACCTGCTACAACGTTCTTCCTGTCAACAACTACTTCAGCTTCAACCACAACAACACACGAGCACACAACAGATACAAATGTAAAGTAAACCACTCTAAACTCGACTGCAGGAAATACGACTTTAGTAACTGAGTAGTTGATGCATGGAACTCACTACCAGACTCTGTAGTATCAACACCTAACACCCAAAACTTTACCCTTTTACTCTCCACTGTTGACCTCACCTGATTCCTGAGAGGTCAGTAAAGGGTGTGCATAAGTGCGCCTTCCGTCCCGTCCTAATGTTCCTTTTTTACTAGTATCATGTATATAAATATTATATTTTTGTATACAGTAATCCCTCGTTTTTCGCGGGGGATGCGACCACCCATGAAAAATGAATTTCTGTGAAGTAGAGGAAATATATTTTTTAATGTATTTAATGAGTATTTGGACTTTGAAACCTCACCCTTTGCATTAAACAGTAGTGATGGGCGAACTGAACCCGCACAATTTGGGTCCGTATGCCGAACATGAACCCGAAATTTTTTCAAACTTCAGGCAAAGTTTGGGGTCGTGTTCAGCGTTCGGAGCTTTGACGTCATCGGCAGGTTGCTAAGGACGCCAAGGTGATCACTTCCTGGATTCCATGGAATCCAGGAAGTGATCACCTTGGTGTCCTTAGCAACCTGCCGGTGATGTAAAAGCTTCGCCCCTGGAATCTCTTCATGGGAGGGATTCCCCATTCGGGTTCGAGTTTGGGTTTGGGTTCGGCCGACTTTTGCGTAAAGTTCATCCGAACGTACCGAATCCAAACACCGTTGGGTTCACCCATCACTACTAAACAGTCATTCTATAATGTTTCTCAGCTGGAACTACATGTGATACCCTACCTGTTTCCTTAATAGAGTACAGTAGTACTGTAGAAGAATTTTATGAATTTTTAATGGATTTAAAAATTTTAATGCATTTAAGCCCCCTTTGAAAACCCGTGAAATAGCAAATCCGCGAAAGACGAACCGTGAAGTAGTGACGGATTACTGTACCACCAATATGTACGTGATGAAACAAACAAATAAATAAATACAATGAATACAATAAAATCTCAATCTATTTTTTGGAATGTATTCCTGCCATCCACCTTATATCATATTGTTTTCCAGGTAGCCAAGTGGTTTGGTCAGAGCTACATGGCCAAAGTAGCCTCGCAGCTTTTTAAAGCCCAGCTTCCGAGCACTCACAGAATCAAACTAGGCTCCATCCGATAATTGTGATCATTTGTCAACGGCAATCTTGCGTGTGCATCTTGGTTGCCAGGGTAACTTTCCACTCCAATCCACAGGTCGGCTGGTCTCCCATGCGACGACGGGAGAAAAAACCAGAATACATTAATGTGGCTCTTTCATCTTGGGGTAGTAGGAGAAATCTAAGATATTTATGAACCGTAGAGGCCGTAAACGAATTTTAAAATGCCACTAATGTTTCCTGGAGGCGGAAAAAAACAATATTTTTCTTCAAATGGCTGTAAATATTTTAACCGGGCAGGCAGCGATAAAACATGATTTACTCTCCTGTTTATGTGGGCACGGTGTTATTTTTCCCTTATTTTCACATTAAAGCAAATCTTTTTCTTCCCAAGTATCCATGCCCTCCAAAGATGGTAGATATTAAAGAGGAAAACAATTCCAAACAATTGAGACTCTAGAAAAAGTGCAGAGAAGAGCAACAAAGATGATTAGGGCAATGTTTCCCAACCTTGGCAGCTTGAAGATATTTGGACTTCAACTCCCAGAATTCCCCAGCCAGCTAAAGCTGGCTGGGGAATTCTGGGAGTTGAAGTCCAGACATCTTCAAGTTGCCAAGGTTGGGAAACACTGGATTAGGGGACTAGAGGCTAAAACATAACAACATCCAGTTGTTTTTGTGTGTGTGCATGGAGGCATTCACTTAACACCTGCCTTGCCAGGTGTAGCAAATTTCCCTTTTCAACCTTTATATTTATATCTTAGGGGACTAGAGGCTAAAACATTTAGAGAATAGTTGCAAGAACTGGGCGTGGCAAGTTTAATGAAAAGAAGGACCAGGGGTGACATGATAGCAGTGTTCCAATATCTTAGAGGCTGCCCCAAAGAAGAGGGAGTCAACCTATTCTCCAAAGCACCTGAGGGTAGAACAAGAAGCAATGGGTGCAAACTAAACAAGGAGAGAAGCAACTTAGAACTAAGGAGAAATTTCCTGACAGTCAAAATCATTGACCAGTGGAACAATTTGCCTCCAGAAGTTGTGATTGCTCCAACAATGGAAGTTTTTAAGAAGATGTTGGATAACCATCTGTCTGAAGTAGTGCAGGGTTTCCTGCCTAAGCAGGGGGTTGGAATAGAAGGCCTTCAAGGTCCTTTCCAACTCTGTTGTTGTTATTGTTGTTGTTGTTGTTGTTGTTGTTGTTATTATTATTATTATTATTAATTATTATTATTATTATTATTTGTATAAAGAAAACAGCCCAGTTTATTTATTTATTTATTCATTCATTCATTCGTTCATTCATTTATTATTT
The DNA here is from genome assembly GCF_031021105.1 of Erythrolamprus reginae. NCBI lineage: Eukaryota > Metazoa > Chordata > Lepidosauria > Squamata > Dipsadidae > Erythrolamprus > Erythrolamprus reginae. The sequence goes on along the minus strand of NC_091952.1, from coordinate 8,851,210 downwards.
GTTTGTTTGTTTGTTTGTTTGTTTGTTTGTTTATTTTATTTTATAAGTGTTGGTTATGACCTACATGGCACTGGACCAAAGTATCTCCGGAACCGCCTGCTACCGCATGAATCCCAGGGGCCAATAAGGTCCCACAAAGTTGGCCTTCTCCGGGTCCCGTCAACAAAACAATGTCATTTGGCGGGCCCCAGGGGAAGAGCCTTCACTGTGGCGGCCCCAGCCCTCTGGAATCAACTCCCCCCGGAGATCAGAACTGCTCCCACCCTCCTTGTCTTTCGTAAATTACTCAAGACCCACCTATATCGCCAGGCATGGGGGAACTGAGACTTCTCCCTAGGCTTTTATATTTTATGATTGGTATGTATGTGTTGTTTGGTTTTAAATGAGGGGTTTTATATGGGTTTCTTTTTAATATTAGATTTGTTCTTTGACATTGTTTTTACTCTTGTTGTGAGCCACCCGGAGTCTTCGGAGAGGGGCGGCATTCAAATCTAATTAATAATAATAATAATAATAATAATAATAATAATAATAATAATAATAATAATAATAATTTTTTTTTCCCCTAATGAAAACAAGTAAGCACAGAACGGAGACTGATCAAAAAATATGGTTGTCTCTATACTTCTGCCTTGGGAGTCATTCACTCTTTTTATTTATTTATTTATTATTTAGATTTGTATGCCGCCCCTCTCCAAAGACTCGGGGCGGCTCACAACAAGATAGAACAAATCATAAATAATCCAAATAACTTTAAAATATTTAAAGATTTTTTTAAAAACCATATACTAACAGACACACACACAAGCATACCATGTATAAATTGAACATGCCCGGGGGAGGTGTTTCAATTCCCCCATGCCTGACGGCAAAGGTGGGTTTTAAGGAGTTTACGGAAGGCAGGAAGAGTAGGGGCAGTTCTAATCTCCGGGGGGAGTTGGTTCCAGAGAGTCGGTGCCGCCACAGAGAAGGCTCTTCCCCTGGGGCCCGCCAACCGACATTGTTTAGTTGACGGGACCCGGAGAAGGCCAACTCTGTGGGACCTAATCGGTCGCTGGGATTCGTGCGGCAGGAGGCGGTCTCGGAGATATTCTGGTCCAGTGCCATGAAGGGCTTTAAAGGTCATAACCAACACTTTGAATTGTGACCGGAAATTGATCGGCAGCCAATGCAGACTGCGGAGTGATGGTGAAACATGGGCATACCTAGGTAAGCCCATAATTGCTCTCGCAGCTGCATTCTGCACGATCTGGAGTTTCCGAACAGTTTTCAAAGGTAGCCCCATGTAGAGAGCTAAATCACATCCACTGATTTTTCCCCCCCAGCTAACCACTGGAGCAGCTAAACCTTCTGAGATACAACGGACAGACTCCTCCGAGAGAAATTCCGTGGGCTCACAAGAGATTCTCCGAGGAAGGAAGGACACAGTTTTCCTCCAGCATGTTGGTTTCCCTCCTTGTCTCAGAGCGATGTGAAAACTGCCATCTGTCAGTCCAAGGCGCTAATTTCTTTCCCCCCACATCTTCCTTGTTTTATAAACGGAGGATGAATCAACTCCTTCTGCTTCTCACAGGATGCAGAAAGGGAGAAGAGAGAAAAATTTAAACAACTACTGAAGGCATGGTGAGCAACCCTGGAGGAGGAAATGGCTCCTGTAACTAGTTTTTAAGAAGAGATTAGATAACCATTTGTCTGAAACGGTGCAGGGATTTTCCTGCCTAAGCAGGCGGTTGGACTAGAAGACCTCCGAGGTCCCTTCCAACTCTGTTATTCTATTACAGTGGTACCTCTACCTAAGAACGCCTCTGCTTACAAACTTTTCTAGATAAGAACCGGGTGTTCGAGATTTTTTTGCCTCTTCTCAAGAACCATTTTCCACTTACAAACCCGAGCCTCCAAAACTGTAACTGGAAAAGGCGGGGAGAAGCCTCCGTGAGGCCTCTCTAGGAATCTCCTGGGAGGAAACAGGGCCAGAAAAGGCAAGGAGAAGCCTCCGTGAGGCCTCTCTAGGAATCTCTTGGGTGGAAACAGGGCCAGAAAAGGTGGGGAGAAGCCTCTGTGGGGCCTCTCTAGGAATCTCCTGGGAGGAAACAGGGCCAGAAAAGGTGGGGAGAAGCCTCCTTGGGGCCTCTGTAGGAATCTCCTGGGAGGAAACAGGGCCTCCACCCTCCCTGTGGTTTCCCCAATCGCACACATTATTTGCTTTTACATTGATTCCTATGGGGGAAAATTGCTTCTTCTTACAAACTTTTCTACTTAAGAAACTGGTCACAGAACAAATTAAGTTCGTAAGTAGAGGTACCACTGTACTTAACTGGGGAAAAAACAGAATAATAAGAGTTGGAAAGAAATTTGGAGGTCTCCTCCTGCACTTGAGAAAAATCTACAAATGTAGATTTAAATAAATAAACAAACAAATAAATAAAAAGATTACAGTTCAGTCCTTGGAAACTGCCCTCTTATTGATGCCACCTAAAACGGTAACGGCCTCTTTCGCAGAGGTGTGACAGCGCTGGCTGCAGTTTCAAAATCCTTTTCACACCTATTGTTGTGCGTGTGAAAGCGCAGAGCTATATTCTTGTCCTAGATCTCTACATCTGTCCTTTTAGTAAGGACAGAATGTTTCTGAGACACTTTGGGGCGAGAGAGAAAGAGAGAGAGAGAGAGAGACGGAGATTGTCAGTACCCACGCGAGTAGCGCAAAGCAAGGTTATTTTGTCTGTCTTGCACAAACATAAAGGAGTGGTTTAAAGAGAGAGAAGAGAGGAACTTTTTAAATAATGGTCAGAATTCAGACAGTAGATGTCCAACTTGAAAGGACTGCCAAGATCACATCCTTAGAAGATCGCCATGATGCAAAAAAAAGATGTTGAGGTCCCATCAAGTAGACAATGTCACCTGGCAGGGGCTAGGGGAAGAGCCTTCTCTGTGGGGGGCCCAGCCCTCTGGAACCCTCCTTGCCTTCCGCAAAAGTCTGAAGATTCATTTTTGTTGTCGGGCTTGGGGCTATTACTTGCCCCCTGGCCGATGAATGAAATGGATGTACTAGGGTTTTAGACTAGTTAGTTTTAATTTAAATTTGATTTCAGATGTTTTTTAATTGTCTTTTGCATGTTGTAAGCCACTCCCAAGTCCTCGGAGAGGGGTAGCATATAAATGAATCAGATAGGTAGGTAGGTAGGTAGGTAGGTAGGTAGGTAGGTAGGTAGGTAGGTAGATAGATCATAGATAGATAGATAGATAGATAGATAGATAGATAGATAGATAGATAGATAGATAGATCATAGAAGATAGATAGATAGAGAGATAGAGAGATAGAGAGATAGAGAGATAGAGAGATAGAGAGATAGAGAGATAGAGAGATAGAGAGATAGAGAGATAGAGAGATAGAGAGATAGAGAGATAGAGAGATAGAGAGATAGAGAGATAGAGAGATAGAGAGATAGAGAGATAGAGAGATAGAGAGATAGAGAGATAGAGAGATAGAGAGATAGAGAGATAGAGAGATAGAGAGATAGAGAGATAGAGAGATAGAGAGATAGAGAGATAGAGAGATAGAGAGATAGAGAGATAGAGAGATAGAGAGACAGAGAGATAGAGAGACAGAGAGATAGAGAGATAGATCGATCATAGATAGATAGATAGATAGAGAGAGAGAGAGAGAGAGATCATAGATAGATAGATAGATAGATAGATAGATAGATAGATAGATGATCGATGATCGATGATCGATAGATCGATAAATCGATAGATCGATCATAGATCATAGATCATAGATCATAGATCATAGATCATAGATCATAGATCATAGATCATAGATCATAGATCATAGATCATAGATCATAGATCATAGATCATAGATCATAGATCATAGATCATAGATCATAGATCATAGATCATAGATCATAGATCATAGATCATAGATCATAGATCATAGATCATAGATAGATAGATAGATAGATAGATAGATAGATAGATAGATAGATAGATAGATAGATAGATAGATAGATAGATAGATAGATGTCAAACTATTCACTAAGGCTGGATAATTATTACTGTTAGTCTTCTCATTGTTCCTATCACCCATATCCTTCCATTTATGACTGTTTGACTGTAACTTGTTGCTTGTATCCTTACAATTCATATTAATTTTGATTATTTACTGATTGCTTATTTGTACCTTACGACAATCATCAAGTGTTATACCTCATGATTCTTGACAAATGTATCTTTTCTTTTATGTACACTGAGAGCATATGCACCAATGGCAAATTCCTCGTGTGTCAAATCACACTTGGCCTATAAAGAATTCTATTCCATTCTGTCTAGTTTAATGAAAAGAAGGATTAGGGCTGACATGATAGCAGTCTTCCAATATCTAAAAGGCTGCCACAAAGAAGAGGGAGTCACAAAAACTATTTTCCAAACACCTAAAGGTTAACACAAGAAGTCACAGATGGAAACTAATCAAGGAGAGAAGCCACCTAGAACTAGGGAGAAATTTCCTGACATAACAATTGATCAGTGGAATGAGTTGCCTCCAGAAGTTGCTCCAACACTGGAGGTTTTTAAGAGGAATTTGGACAACCATTTGTCTAACACAGTATAAAGTTTCTTGTCCAAGCTAGGGGTTGGACTAGAAGACCTCCAAGGTCACTCCCAATTCTGCTATTCTGTTAAGGTGCACGATTTCAATCTTCTTGGGGATTTTTTTCCAACCATGGTTAGAGAAACGGGAACTCTAATGAGAGCTGGCACATTGCTGAGTGTGGCAAACTTTGGAGCCAGACAGAGCAATTTATCTCTGTCCAAAGTTGCTGGCCAGGTTTAACCGAACTGCATGGAGATAATTAAATAAATGTTCCTTTCTCAACAAACAACCAGCAGACTCTTCAAAGAAGAGACGTTGTTTTTACTCCTTTTTTTTATATGAAACATTTTTATTTACAAATATATGTTACATTCAAGAATATATAAACACAAAAAGAACTACATTAAAAACAAGAAACATGACCTTGCTCTCTCTTTACTAGGTTGTTTTTACTTATATGTGTTGTGCCGGGCTTCACGTTAGGAGCCCACAATCAAGTCCAAAGTAGAAATTCAAACACGTTTGTAAAGTAAACAAAGTTGGTTTATCAAAAGGAAAATACGATCCAAACCGCACTTTTAATCAGCCAAAGTGCTCTCCCACAACCCACAAGCCTTGAATGCTGTGAAATACATAAAACAAAAGCAAAGCAGATAAAAGGCAGCTGTAAAGACCTCACAGCCACCCCCCTTCAAGAGTCCTCAAGCCAAACTTAACTGTGAATTAGTCCAAGAGTCCTGGTAAAATCCTGACGTAAACCACAGCTCTCTCTCTCTCTCTCTCTCGCTCTCTCTCTCTCTCTCTCTCTCTCTCTCTCTCTTTCTCTCTCTCGCTCTCTCTCTCACCAAACGGATAGATAATCTCCCATGCCAAGAGGCAACAACTGGCAATTTATCAACAGCCCCCTTAGCCTAATTGCCCCAGCCACAGGTGTTCTCCCTTATTTCCTATAATACTTGCGCAGTTGTTCCTTCCTTGACATTAACCTGCGCCTGTGAACATCTATGAATGACTCCTCTTCAGAATCTAAGGATGATAATGATGATGATGGTTCACTAATGGGGTAATTAGCTAATGGGCTGCCTGTAATTACCTCCTCCTGAGATCCTGCTTCACATCCAGAATCTTCCCCTGACACTGACGCTTCACTGTCGGAAGGTGTTGGCAGTAAAACCGGCCTCTGATAATGTGAGGATTCTCCCACATCAACCCCCACAGTCCTTGGAGCAGGAGCTGGCCCAGAGCCAACCAAAACAATATGTTTCTAAATTGTTTGCAGATTTTAACATTGTTAGCATATATACCATTTCATTATAATTCCATTCCATTAAAGTAATATGTTGTTAGTTATTAATACAGTAATAAATTGTATTAGTATTAAAGAATAGATGGTTAGTACCAAATAAATTCATTCTTAGTCAAATTAATATACCTCACCTTTCATTAATAAACAGTCATTTGATTCATTCTGTCCTATCATGTCTATACATCTTTCTTCCCGATTTCCTTAAAATCTCCTCTATGTGGTGCATTTGAATTGTTTATTTTCCATCTTAATCATTTATTTACTCCTCAACAGGAAGTGGGTGCTCCTCTTAAATAGAGAGGGGAGGAAGATTTTATGGGGTATTGGCTATTATTATTATTATTATTATTATTATTATTATTTAGATTTGTATGTATTTATGGATTTATTTGTAGGTAGGTAGATCGGTAGGTAGGTAGGTAGGTAGGTAGGTAGGTAGGTAGGTAGGTAGGTAGGTAGGTAGATAGATAGATAGATAGATAGATAGATAGATAGATAGATAGATAGATAGATAGATAGATAGATAGATAGATAGATAGTGCGGGTGGATGGATGGATGGATGGATGGATGGAAAGAAAGCTAGCTGGATGGATGGATGGATGGATGGATGGGTGGGTGGGTGGGTGGGTGGGTGGGTGGATGGACAGACAGTGGTAGGTAGGTATTTAGGTAGAGATATGATAGACAAACAAATAGATAGTGATGGGTAGGTATGTAGATAGATATATGAGAGAGACAGACAGACAGACAGACAGACAGACAGACAAATTACTAGATTTGGAAGGGATTTTGCAGGTCATCTAGTCCACACACACACACAAGAAGGACTCTCTACACCATAAATTAGTAAGCACCGCTACATATTAATGGCTAGGTTTCAAGAAAAGCAGGGGAAGGTTTTCAGGCATTTAGTTTTGTTTTTGGTCTTGTTTGTAACCCATCGTGGTTTTTACACATTTGTAGTTCTTTGTGACTCAGTAATAAATCTATTCTGTTTTTCTTTGTTGGAACCTAGCCAGATAAATGCTGCTGAATTCAGGTCTGCGTGAACTAGCTTTGTAAGCCATCATAAATTTTGGAGCCTGAAGGGTAAAGCAGAAAGGAGAGGAAAATGGAAGGAGTAAAGAGGATAAAAATATATTCAGAAGTTTCCTTCCCCAATACCTTCCAGAGGTTTGGGATTTCAACTCTCATAATTCCCAGGCATCGTGATTCAATACAGATCGAAAAGTTCTAATAGAGGCACCAAGGATGACTAAAGATAGATCGAGATTTCATGTTGCTCAGATCTAATTTGATTTTCTGCTAGAATCTCAAGAGTCCTCTATAAACATATAAACATTTGATTGATTTATTCTGTCTAATATGGTTTTCCCTATCCAGCATCAAATATGGAAAGAACCAATTTAGGGAAAGGCTGATACACACAACAACTGTGTGTTGTGTGGCATGTCTAACTGCTTACAGAATTAAATGAAATTCTGGGTTTATATAATGAATCCTGCATTTATCAAATAAGCAGGATTTGCACGTTAGGTTCAACCACAAAATGATTAACAAACTTAAAATGGAAACAATAGAAAAGAATGTTTTGGGTTCGGGATGGAACCGTGAGGTCCTTGGTGCCCTCTAAGCATGGTGGGGGCAGAAACAGTTCTCCCCAGCCCCACTGAAGGTCCGCTGGGGCCGGAAATGTTCAATTTTCTGACTTCCGGTTAAACCGGAAGTTCTGGTTTTTTGCTCTTCCCAGGCTGCAAAGCCTTTCTAGGAGCCTAGGAAGGCGAAAACGGCCTTCCCCACCAACCCAGAGGCCCTCCGGAGGCCAGAAATGGTCTGTTTCCCAACTTGAAACAAGCCACTTTCTGCCAACCGAGGGCCTCTGCGGCGGGGAAGGCCATTTTCATCACCTCGAGGTTCGACTACTGCAATGCTCTCTACATGGGGCTACCTCTGAAAAGTGTTTGGAAACTTCAGATCATGCAGAATGCGGCCGCGAGAGCTATCATGGGCTTTCCCAGATATGCCCATGTTTCATCAACACTCTGCGGCTTGCACTGGCTGCCGATCAATTTCCGGTCACAATTCAAAGTGTTGGTAATGACCTATAAAGCCCTACATGGCATCGGACCAGAGTACCTACCAGACCGCCTTCTGCCGCACGAATCCCAGGGACCAATTAGGTCCCACAGAGTTGGCCTTCTCCGGGTCCCATCCACAAAACAATGCCATCTGGCGGGACCCAGGGAATCAACTCCCCCCAGAGATTCGAACGGCCCTTACCCTCCTCGCCTTCCATAAAATGTTGAAGACTCACCTTTGCTGCCAGGTGTGGGGGAATTAATCTCCCCCCTCCTTTTTCGCTGACCTTTATTATGTTTATGTTCAGTCGGCCTGAGTGTGTATGATTGTGTAGTAGATAAGATTTTTATAACAATGTATTTTAAATTAGTTTTTTAATTTTTTAACATTAGATTTGTATTTGTATTTTATTGCTGTTACGTTGTGAGCTGCCCCGAGTCTTCGGAGAGGGGCGGCATACAAATCTAATATATTATTATTATTATTATTATTATTATTATTATTATTATTATTAATATTATTGTTGTTGTTGTTGTTGTTGTTATTGTTGTTGTTGTTGTTATTATTATTATTATTATTATTATTATTATTATTATTATTAATTAGATTTGTATTCCGCCCCTCTCCGAGGACTCGGAGCGGCTCACAACAAGAAAAAAACAGTACAAATCCAATATTTAAAACAGTTTAAAACCCTTATCATAAAAACAATCATACATCTCATACAAACCATACGTAAAATGGAAACGGCCCAGGGGAATCAATTTCCCCATGCCTGACAACAGAGGTGGGTTTTAAGGAGCTTATGAAAGGCAAGGAGGATGGGGGCAGTCCTAATCTCCAGGGGGAGTTGATTCCAGAGGCTTGGGGGCCACCACAGAGAAGGCTCTTCCCCTGGGTCCCGCCAGACGACATTGTTTCGTCGACGGGACCCAGAGAAGGCCAACTCTGTGGGACCTCATCGGTCGCTGGGATTCATGCGGCAGAAGGCAGTCCCGGAGATATTCTGGTCCGATGCCATGAAGGGCTTTATAGGTCATAACCAACACTTTGAATTGTGACTGATCGGCAACCAATGCAGACTGTGGAGTGTTGGAGTAACATGGGCATATCTGGGGAAGCCCATGATTGCTCTCGCAGCTGCATTCTGCAAGATCTGAAGTTTCCGAACACTTTTCAAAGGTAGCCCCATGTAGAGATCATTACAGTAGTCGAGCCTCGAGGTGATGAGAGCATGAGCGACTGTGAGCAGTGACTCCCGGTCCAAATAGGGTCGCAACTGATGCACCAGGCGAACCTGGGCAAACGCCCTCCTCGCCACATCTGAAAGATGGTTCTCTAATGTCAGCTGTGGATCGAGGAGGACGCCCAAGTTGCGGACCCTCTCTGAGAGGGTCAATAATTTCTCCCCCCCCCCAGGTTAATGGATGGACAGATGGAATTGTCCTTGGGAGGCAAAACCTACAGCCACTTCGTCTTATTAGGGTTGAGTTTGAGCCTGTTGACACCCATCCAGACCCCAACAGCCTCCAGGCACCAGCACATCACTTCCATTGCTTCGCTGACTGGACATGGGGTGGAGATGTATAGCTGGTACAGTTCCTACTGGTACGGGCCATGATTGATTGGTTGATTGGTTGATTGGTTGATTGGTTGATTGATTGATTGTGTCTAATACAGAATAATACACAATGAAGGTAACAGAGGACACCTTCGAGGAAAGAGAATTAGAGAAAGAATAGAAGAGAGTGCACAGGATAAAATAATCAATGAGAGAATAGAAAAAAGATATAGGGATAGAAGAGAAGATATATGGGATATAGGAGAGACAATAGGACAGGGGTCGGAAGGCACTCTAGTGCACTTATGCACGCCCCTTACTGACCTCTTAGGAATCTGGAGAGGTCAACCGTGGATGCTCTTGTGCACACAGTCCTCAGTGGGAATTTGCTTCTGTGCATGTGCAGGAAACAAAATCTTGCAAGGAAATGCGTGGGAAAATGAGATTTTGGTGATGTTTTGCTTCTGGCCTGTATGGAAGCAAACTAATCGCTGAAATTTCGCTCACGCACACATCCCGACAAGATTTTTCTTCTTTTATTATTATTATTTATTTATTGGATTTGTATGCCGCCCCTCTCCGCAGACTCGGGGCAGCTAACAACAATGATAAAAAACAACATGTAACAATCCAATTTAATAAAACAACTAAAAACCAAACATACACACAAACATACCATACATAACTTGTAATGGCCTAGAGGGAAGGAATATCCTAACTCCCCCATGCCTGGCGACAAAGGTGGGTCTTGAGTAATTTGCGAAAGACAAGGAGGGTGGGGGCCATTCTAATCTCTGGGGGGAGTTGATTCCAGAGGGCCGGGGCCGCCACAGAGAAGGCTCTTCCCCTGGGGCCTGCCAAACAGCATTGTTTGGTCGACGGGGCCCAGAGAAGGCCAACTCTGTGGGACCTTATCGGCCGCTGGGATTCGTGCGGTAGAAGCCGGTTCCGGATGTATTCTGGCCCAATGCCTTGTAGGGCTTTAAAGGTCATTTACCAACACTTTGAATTGTGACCAGAAACCGATCGGCAGCCATTGCAGAGTGTTGCAGAAACGTGGGCGAATCTAGGATTCTTGGGCATGTAGAGAAGCAAAATCTTTCTCAGACACACGCGGGCAGGGTCTGGGGTCGCAGAGCTCCACGGGAAGTGCAACAGTAGCAGCTGTAAGTGGAATCAGCCCCGTGGTCCCCCCTTTTTGGTCCGTGAACCAAAAAAGGTTCGTCATCACCCTACTAGACCAAAGTGAGTTTTCTCGTAATCTAGCCGCATTCTTAGGATTGCAATCTTTTGTTTGTGTGTTTGCTCTCCACCAAAACTCTGAAAACTGTATTCTACCAGATGGTTCATTTTGCAAAAACAAGTGTATTCCTTCGCACCTCAAAGGAAAACAACATTTCCACTCTATATTTCAACCCATGCACGACTCTTAGAGCAACGTAATAAAATATACAAGGAGAAATCTGTGGCTTTTATGGATTTCCCCCCATCTTATCCTTTCCAACTCCTCCGTCTCTGAAGCATTAGACATTGTCCTCAATTTACGACCGCAAAATTTCTGACGCTAAGCGAGACAGTTGTTCAGGGAGTTTTGCCCCATTTTACGACCTTTCCTGCCCATTGTGGTTCACCGAATCGCTGCAGTTGTTAAATTAGTAACAAGGTTGTTAAGTGAATCTGGCTTCCGCACTGTTTGTCAGAAGGTCACAAAAGAGGATCACATGACCCATCATAAATGCGTAGCAATTGCCAAGTATCAAAATTCTGATCACGTGACCATAGGAATCATTAAGTGTGAAAAATGGTGATGTCACATTTTTTAGTGCCTTTGTAACTACAGTCAGTCACTAAACGAACTGATGTTCATATCAGGAACATGACGTATCAGGGAAGACTTAATTAACTCAATCTGTATAGTGTGGAGGACAGAAGGAAAAGGGAAGACAGGATTGAAACATTTAAATATGTTAAAGGGTTAAATAAAGTCCAGGAGGGAAGTGTTTTTAATAGGAAAGTGAACACAAGAACAAGGGGACACAATCTGAAGTTAGTTGGGGGAAAGATCAAAAGCAACATGAGAAAATATTATTTTACTGAAAAAGTAGTAGATCCTTGGAACAAACTTCCAGCAGACATGGTAGATAAATCCACAGTAACTGAATTTAAACATGCCTGGGATAAACATAGATCCATCCTAAGATAAAAATACAGGAAATAGTATAAGGGCAGACTAGATGGACCATGAGGTCTTTTTCTGCTGTCAGTCTTCTATGTTTCTATGTAGTGCAATGTAATACAAAGCAACTGGTCTGACTGACCATCCTTTTGTCTCAGATTAAAGAATTGCAGTTTGAACTGCAAAGCTTTTAAAACATTTAAAAATATATAATAAATATTTTTTAAAGCTGATCTAGTTCCCACCTTCAAAAAAAAGGTCCAAGAAACTACAGACCTATCAGCCTGACCTCAATACCAGGGAAGATTTCAGAAAAGATAATCAAGCAACGAATCAGCAAACACCTAGAAGCAAACAAAGTAATAACCAAAAGCTCACATGGATTTTTCAAATACAGATTATGCCAGACTAATCTTATTGCATTATTTGATAAAGTGACAAAATTAGTGGATCAGAAGAATGCTACCGATATAATTTACTTGGACTTCAATAAGGCATTTGATAAAGTAGACTATAACCTACTACCAGATAAAGTAGAAAAATGTGGGTTAGCCAGCATCACCACCAGAGGGAATTGTAACTGACTGACCAATCGCACTCAACGTGTAGTCCTTAATAGAACTGCATCTACAAGGCTCTGTTTTAGACCCATTACTCTTATACATCCATGATTTGGATGAGGGGATAGATGGGGAACTCATCAAATTTGCAGACGATCTTGACAGACCTGAACACTGGGTGCTATTTAACAAAATGAAATTCAATGGTGAAAAAAGTAAGATTCTACATTTAGGCAAGAAAAACAAAACACACAGGTACAGTATATGTGGTACCTCGCTCAACAGTAGTAACTGTGAAAGGGATCTTGGAATCCTAGTGGACAAGCATTTAAATATGAGCCAGCAGTGTGCAGCAGCTGCCAAAAAAGCTGACACAGGCTGCATTAACAGAGGGATAGAAATCAAGATCATGTGAAATGCTAATGCCACTTTATAATGCCTTGGTAAGACCACACTTGGAATACCGCATCTACTTTTGGTCGCCACAATGTAAAAAAGATATGGAGACTCTGGAAAGAGTGCAGAGAAGAGCAACAAAGATTATTAGGGGACTGTTTCTCCCCCTTGGCCGTTACAACTGTATACATGGTATGTTTGTTTGTATGTATGTTTGGTTTTTATATATTAATGGGTTTTAATTTGCTTTTAGTATTGGATTTTATTGTATATTGTTCATGATTGTTGTTAGCCGCCCCTTGAAACTCGAAACTTGGAGGTTAAAACATATAAAGAACAGTTGCAGGAACTGGACATGTCTAGTTTAATGAAAAGAAGAACTAGGGGTGACATGATAGCAGTGTTCCAATATCTCAGGGGTTGCCACAAAGAAGAGGATGTCAAGTTATTCTCCTAAGCAGCTGAGGGTAAAACAAGAAGCAATGGATGGATACTAAACAAGGGGGAAAGCAGCTTAAAACTAAGGAAACATTTCCTGATAGAACAATTAATCAGTGGAACAGCTTGCCTCCAGAACTTGTGAATTCTCCAACACTGGAAGTTTTTAAGATGATGTTAGATAACCATTTGTCTGAAGTGGTGTAGGGTTTCCTGCCTAAACAGGAGGTTGGACTAGAAGACCTCCAAAGCCCCTTCTGTTATTCTGGTTTTTTCCCCCCTGTTTTTTTCTACTGAAATATTTTGCAATTGCATCAATTTTTTTAAATTTCTGTTTCTTCAGAAATAACAACTTCTTTGGAATTAGTTAATAAAACATTTCTCTGGAGCTCCATTTGCAAATTGGCAGATATCCAGAATGTAACAGCCCCGAATGGATCTTGATAGCAATGCCAATAGAAGACCACAAATTTTATATGAAAATAGGGTATCTAGATCAGCATGCTTTGCTAAGGGAGGGGAAGGAAGGAAGGAGGGAGGGAAAGGGAGGGAAAGAAAGGAAGGAAGGAAGGAAGGAAGGAAGGAAGGAGGGAGGGAAGGGAGGGAGGGAGGAAGGAAGGAAGGAAGGAGGGAGGGAGGGACGGAGGGAAGGAAGGAGGGACGGAGGGAAGGAAGGAAGGAAGTAAAGAAGGAAGGAAGGAAGGAAGGAAGTAAAGAAGGAAGGAAGGAAGTAAAGAAGGAAGGAAGGAAGGAGGGAGGGACGGAGGGAAGGAAGGAAAGAAGGAAGGAAGGAAGGAAGGAAGGCTAAACTGTTTTTCTGTATTGAATTTATTAGATTATTATTATTAGATTTGTATGCTTCCCCTCCCCAAAGACTTGCAATGTTCAATGTGAATTAAAAACTATAATTTAAGCAAGAATCTGGAAAACTAACTGATTGAGTTCAAGGAATCCCCAAGATATGATTGTATATTTTCCATTGATAGCTACTATTTCACATCATTCCTAATAAATACGCAAGCACCAATCTCATGCACTGTTTTTATGGCCTACTTGTAAATAGAAGAACAAACAGCTTGCTTTTTAATAAACTAAGCAAGGAGGGGGCTAGTTCTCATTTTTTGATACCATAACTCAAGTGTGCATCCCTAAATTCATTCTGGCTAAGGGCAAGAATTTATAGAGAACAGTATTTTTCAACCTTGGCAATTTTAACGTGGGTGGACTTCATCCCCCAGAATCCCACGGAGAGCCGGTTGACAAACTCTGTTCTATGAGAGATTGAAAAACACGGAGGATTATGTAAGTCAGCTAGGAAGACAACTAAGGAGATGCACAGCTAAGCACCTATCAGTATTGTTCTGCTCATTTTCAAGCTGGACTCATTCTAAAGAGTAACCACACAAGTTGCTATCAGTCCACAACACACCCTAAAGCTTTAGCCCTTACTGAACATTGTGATATGAGAGGTATTTGGATCTATTGTTGATGGCGCCAGGCTAGAAACCAGGAGACTGTGAGTTCTAGTCCCGCCTTAGGCATGAAAGACAGCTGGGTGACTTTAAGCCAATCACCAGGAGACTCTGAGTTCTAGTCCCGCCTTAGGCATGAAAGCCAGCTAGATGAATTTGAGCCAATCACCAGGAGACTCTGAGTTCTAGTCCCACCTTAGGCAAGAAAGCCAGCTGGGTGACTTTAAGCCAATCACCAGGAGACTCTGAGTTCTAGTCCAGCCTTAGGCATGAAAGCCAGCTAGATGAATTTGAGCCAATCACCAGGAGACTCTGAGTTCTAGTCCCACCTTAGGCAAGAAAGCCAGCTGGGTGACTTTAAGCCAATCACCAGGAGACTCTGAGTTCTAGTCCAGCCTTAGGCATGAAAGCCAGCTAGATGACTTTGAGCCAATCACCAGGAGACTCTGAGTTCTAGTCCCGCCTTAGGCATGAAAGCCAGCTAGACGACATTAAGCCCATCCCATTCTCAGCCCAACCCATCTCACAAGATTTTTGTGCTATGTTATGGGAAAAACAGAAGAAGGAAGGAGTATTAGAAGGAAAGAAGGACTAGAAATTAAATAAATTAAATTAAATTATTAGGTATGTTCGCCACATTGCATTATTTGTACAGTAGAGATCATAAAGGTAAGATTTAAATAAATATAAATAAAGATGAAGAACTCCAGTAAGCAAGCCGAGTGCTTTTCAAGAAAAACCAAGGATAAGAGCCAGGGCGGCGCAGCAGGTAGAGTGCTGTACTGCAGGCCAATGAAGCTGACTGTAGATCTGAAGGTCAGCGGTTCAAATCTCATCACCGGCTCAAGGTTGACTCAGCCTTCCATCCTTCCGAGGTGGGTAAAATGAGGACCCCGGATTGTGGGGGCAATAGGCTGGCTCTGTTAAAAAGTGCTATTGCTAACATGTTGTAAGCCGCCCTGAGTCTAAGGAGAAGGGTGGCATAAAAATCGAATAAATAAAATAAATAAATAAATAAATATGGCTGCCTCTTTAGCCAACTTCCCTGTGGAGTCCTTGGTCCTTTCTGAGCTTATTGCTTTCTTGTAGATGTTTCTTCTTTTTTTTAATAAATAAAGTTTATTAATTAACAAAGGGTAAATGGGGGAGGGAAAGGAGGGGTACATAAATTTAAAAAGGGAGAAGGGTATTTGTTACATGGTATTGTATTTCAAAGTATATATCTTACATTGTAACAACAATTCAATGTTCACATTTGTATCTTATTACTTCATTTATCTAACTTATCTTGCAGACGTTTCATTGCCCAGCTACATAACATTATCAGTATGAAGGATGCATACACCCTCGTACTGATGGTACAGTATTACCTAGCTGGGTAATGAAACACCTGCAGGGAAATAACCAAGCTCAGGTAGCACCAAGGACCCCAGAATTATCATTCTCCTACTACTACTCTTTGCACTCCCACTTCCTTCTAGCACTGAAGTTGTTATCTAGAAGGGTAATGAAACAACTGCAGGAGCAGGGAGCACCAAGGATCTCACAGTTCAGTCCTGAGCTGCAGAGAATTATCTTCCAAAGGTTACAGTTTTGTCTATGAACACAGAACTCACATTTGATCATTATTTCTACTTAAAGCCACATACATCAGGCCTAGTTTAGTTGGTGGGGACTTTAAGCAACAATTGCTGAAACTACTGTTAATTACTTACTTACTTACTTACTTACTTACTTACTTACTTACTTACTTACTTACTTACTTACTTACTTATCAAATTTATAAGCCGCTCCTCTCCTAATGGTCTCAGGGCAGCGTACAACAATAAAATAACTACAAGTTTTAAATATCACCAAATACATATTGTAAAAACAAATGCAAAACTTTAAACCCCATATAAACAAACATACAACCATCTGTCATTCAGACTAAATGGAGTGGTATACAATCATTCAAAGGTCCCAGGCCTGCCGGCACAGGTGTGTTTTCAAAGCCGTATGGAAGGCCAGGAGGGTGGGGGCGGTATGAATATCTAGGGGGAGTTAGTTCCAGAGGACCGGGCTGCAACAGAGAAGGCCCTTCCTCGTGGTCCCGCCAGGCGGCGTTGCTTGGCTGGCGGGATCTGGAAAAAGCCGACTCTGTGAGATCTAATTGGTCACTGGTGACGTTTGTGGCAGAAGATGGTCCTGTAAATCAAATGCTGGCTAGAGAATTCTGGGAGTTGAAGTCCAGATATCTTCAAGTCGCCAAGGTTGGGAAACACTGCCATAAATTATCTAGTCCTAAGCCATGTAGGGCTTTAATTCAATTCAATTTATTAGATTTGTATGCCGCCCCTCTCCGAAGACTCGGGGCGGCTCACAACAACGATAAAAACAATATTATAATGGTACAAATCTAATACTAAAAATAACTAAAAACCCTATCATAATTAAAAAACCAAACAGCACATACATACCAAACATAAATTATAAGGAGCCTGGGGAAAAGGTGTCTCAAATCCCCCATGCCTGGCGGTATAGGTGGGTCTTAAGTAGTTTACGGAAGACAAGGAGGGTGGGAGTAGTTCTAATCTCCGGGGGGAGTTGATTCCAGAGGGCCGGGGCCGGCACAGAGAAGGCTCTTCTCCTGGGGCCCGCCAGACGACATTGTTTAGTCGACGGGACCCGGAGAAGGCCAACTCTGTGGGACCTTATCCGTCGCTGGGATTCGTGCGGTAGCAGGCGGTTCCGGAGGTACTCTGGTCCAATGCCATGTAGGGCTTTATAGGTGATAATCAACACCTTAAATTGTGTTTGGAGACCGATTGGAAGCCAGTGCAATTTGCAGAGTGCTGGACTATTATGGGAGTATCTGCGTACCCCCATAACAACTCACACGGCTGCGTGCTAGACTAATTGAAGTCTCTAACTAAAGTACTTACAATATGCCACTTTTGCCCTATGACCAGAAATAGACTGAATTCCACAAGCGATGAGTTCCAATTCAGGTTTCCATAAATTACATATAGTAATCCTTCATTTAAGGCCATTGCTCAACTATCATTTTACTGTAAAGTATTATTATTTATTATTATTATTATTATTATGCGCTGGTGAGACCACATTTGGAATACTGTGTTCAGTTCTGGAGACCTCACCTACAAAAAGATATTGACAAAATTGAACGGGTCCAAAGACGGGCTACAAGAATGGTGGAAGGTCTTAAGCATAAAACATATCAGGAAAGACTGCATGAACTCATTCTGTATAGTCTGGAGGACAGAAGGAAAAGGGCGGACATGATCGAAACATTTAAATATATTAAAGGGTTAAATAAGGTTCAGGAGGGAAGTGTTTTTAATAGGAAAGTGAACACAAGAACAAGGGGACACAATCTGAAGTTAGTTGGGGGAAAAATCAAAAGCAACTTGAGGAAATATTATTTCACTGAAAGAGTAGTAGATCCTTGGAACAAACTTCCAGCAGACGTGGTAGATAAATCCACAGTAACTGAATTTAAACATGCCTGGGATAAACATATATCCATCCTAAGATAAAACACAGGAAATAGTATAAGGGCAGACTAGATGGACCATGAGGTCTTTTTCTGCCGTCATTCTTCTATGTTTCTATGTTATTTATTGGATTTGTATGCTACCCCTCTCCGTAGACTCGGGGCGGCTAACAACAGTAACAAAAAACAGCATGTAAATCCAATACTAAAACAAATAAAAAACCCTTATTGTAAAACCAAACATCCATACATACAAACATACCATGCAGGAATCGTAAAGGCCTAGGGGGAAAGAGTATCTCAATTCCCCCATGCCTGATGGCAGAGGTGGGTTTTAAGGAGCTTATGAAAGGCAAGGAGAGTGGGGGCAATTCTAATCTCTGGGGGGAGTTGGTTCCAGAGGGCCGGGGCCGCCACAGAGAAGGCTTTTCCCCTGGGCCCCACCAAACGACATTGTTTTGTTGACGGGACCCAGAGGAGGTCCACTCTGTGGGACCTAACCGGTCGCTAGGATTTGTGCGGCAGAAGGCGGTCTCGTAGATACCCTGGTCCAGTGCCATGAAGGGCTTTATAGGTGATGACCAACACTTTGAATTGTGACCGGAAACTGATCGGCAACCAATGCAGACTACGGAGTGTTGGTGTTACATGCGCATTTTTGGGAAAGCCCATGATTGCTCTCGCAGCTGCATTCTGCACGACCTGAAGTAGGGATATCCAACCTTAAGACCTGTGGACTTCAACTCCCAGAATTCCCCCAGCCAGTCAGCAATTACCCATGTTCGCTGGGGAATTAGGGGAGTTGAAGTCCACAGCCCTTAAAGTGGCCAAGGTTGGATGGACAACCCTTCTCTAAATGATAATTCTCAAGACTTTCCTTATTAAACGTTAGAAGAGTGAAACAATTTTTTTTTGCACTCCCGCCTTGTTTAGTTATTTCTCCCCTATGCACCAAGAAATAATCAAGGGATTGTGCAAACATGTTTGGGAACAAGCAAGCTTTC